>NW_022436954.1:14365882-14389096 GCF_009761245.1 Sapajus apella
TATATAAATATTTAAGTGCTTTTAACAGACATTTAAATGCTTTTAACCAAAAATTTTTTTAAAAGTTTATTAAATATTTATATACATATATATGATTAATATATATATATTAATATAATATATATATAAATATTAATATAATATAATATTTATATATATTCATATATATGATTAATATATATATTCATATATATGTATATAAATATTTCCACTACCTTGGCTAATTGCCTTTTACTCTATAAATAAATTCTTCCATGTTAATAGAGTTCAATTTACTGTTTTTCATTGTAAGGTTCAGAACTTTTTGTGTCCTATTTAAAAACTATTATTGCTATTAAATTTTAAAGATAGTCTCAATTTATATTTTTATTATTTTACCTTTCCCATTTTCTATATTTTGATGATTTACCTTACATTTTAAGCTACGTATTTTTGAAATACTAAATATAATACACTCTTCCTTTTTCCATTTGTCACGCAATGCCAGAGACTTAGATTTAATTCCATTGATTCACTCTACATTTTGAATGATTATTGCCATGCATTCATAAAATATTTATTTTAAATTTAACAATAAAGTATTGGTGTTATGCTTTCAAAATTTAATCACTATTTATAATTACCTACAATTTTATAATTACTCCCTCCCTTTACTTTCACATTTTGGTTACAATTCTGTTTTCGTCTTTTCCTCCAAGAACTATGTTCAAAAACCACACACACATACACATACACACACATTTGTAAAGTACTTTAATTTTAAGTGTACAGCTTATTTAAATCTTTATATTTACGTACATCCATAAAACCATCACCCAAATTATGATACGGACATTTTCAGCACTCCAAATTCTTCCTCATGGTCATAATATTTAGTTTTACTTGTTGTTAAAACATGTACAAATGAAACCTTACATATGGGCTTATTGTGTCTACTTTCTTTTTCTAAACATAACATTAGTGAGATTATCTGTGTTAATGTTTATATTTGAAGTTTTTCTAATGCTATACAGCCCTTTATTTTATAAATATATTAACATTTCTTAGTTTTCTTAACAATGGATTTTTTCTAGTTTATAAATAATATTAACAAAACTTCTAAAGCGTATTATTCTGTATGCATTTTGGTGAACATGCACACTCATATGTAAGTTGAAGCCCCGGGACATAAGTTAGGCATATAATCTGCTTGTTGTTAAACAGTTCTCCAAAGTGCTTTTCCATTTTTACATACCTGCCAGAAATATTTGATATTGAACTTTTTCATATGTTTTATGGTTATTTTAGTGCTTTCCATTGCAAAACATTCTCTAGGATTTCTGGCAATGTTAGCTTATAATTGTCTCTCTTTGTAATGTATTTGTCAGATTTTAATATCAGTGTTTTACCGTACTTATAAAATTAATTATTCTTTTCTTCCTATCTCAATCTATTTTTCTTCCTTTCTGTTTTTTTTTTTTCTCTTTTAAATTATATTAGAGTTATATTTCTTATCCTCTAAATATCTGGAAAACACTGTCAGAGAAACATCTGAACCCGAAGTTTTATTTTGGTTATATTTTATTATTAAAAATTTAATTTCTTTAACATATTTAGAAAGATTTACATTTTCTAATTGTTTCTACCTGTTTTGGTACACCTTATTTCTCAGAAAAACTTTTTATTTTATCTAAGATTTCATCATATTGCCTTTCAAATAGTTATAGAATATCTTATATATTCTGTTTTTTACATGGCATTAGCAACTTATGTTTTCTCTCATTTTTCTTGATCGGTTTGGCTACAATTTCATCACTTTTCTTTCACTTTTAAAAACATACATTGCTGATACTCTCTTATGAAATTACTATTTTATTCTATTGAATTTTTAATTTTTTTTTTAATTTGGTCTGTCTTTATTTTCTTTTCTTAAATTATACTTTAAATTCTGGGGTACATGTGCAGATCGTGCAGGATTGTTATATAGGTATGCACATGTATCAAATTTACATTTAGTTTTTTTTAAAACACTGTTTATTGATGAATGTGTTGATTATTTCCAAACATGTAAAGGTTTTTTTAGCTGGCTTTCTGTCATCTATTTAAAATTAAATTTCATTGAGAGTAGAATATATATTCTGTATGATTTCAATGCTTTAAATTTTATAATGTACAGTCAATTTTTAAATGCATCATGTGCATTGGAGAGAATCAATGTTCTGTAGTTGAGCATGGTATTCTTAGCATTTCTATCAGGTCAATTTAATTGCTCATGCTGTGACTTTATTTTTCTTGGCTTATTCTATCAATTATTCAGGGAGCTTTTTTAAACCTCCAGTTATATTTGTAAATGTTGTTCTCTCTCTTCCATTAGCTTTCTTATAAAATTTTGAAACTATTTTTAGGAAGATACGCGTTTGAGACTATTCTTTTTTCCTGTTTATTACTTTAGCAGAAAAAAAAAATCATTTTGGTGTTGATTTAACTTGTAAATATTTTTTACTAGTCCTCACTGGTTTGCCCTTGTGGGTGTTATTCTTTTTTTGTTGTTTTTTTCATGATTTCCAGCTTTCTTTTATTCTACCTTGTCCATGCACAATAAAACAAAACAGAATAACATTTTGCACAAAAACTCAGCTAACTGGCTACAACAAAATACAATGAGTCATCCTCATGAGCATGTGGACTTGCTGTATCTCTGTCAACCTTTAATTTTTTTCAATAAATAGCTACAAAGATGGAAAAGTCAACTCTGTGAAAAATCAACTCTTGACAGTAAGATTTCTGAAAATGAACTATTAGACTTAACAAAGCGGTGGTTGTCGGTGACCTTGACGAAAGCGTTATCAAAGGGGTCAAATGCCTGAATAAAATGGGTTTTGTAGAAGGAAAAAATAGGGTGTTATTTTTTGTTATCTTTTGTTTCCATTTTAAATAATTTTATTTCACTTAAAAACCTTTCAGTATTTCCTGCATTGCGGTTTGATAGAATCTCACATTTCTCAAGGACTTTGTCAATAACATCTCCATTTTCTGTGTATTTTTGAAGATATTTTTCTAGGTAGAGAAATTTAAATATTTACTTTTTAAACATACTTTAACTATATCATTCCATTTTCTCTGCTTTTATAGCTTCTTTAAATAGTTTGTCATAATTCTTACTGCTGTTCCTTTGACCATGCGGTGCCTGTGTGTGAGTTTCTCTGCATTTTTTGTCTTGGGATCTTGTAACCTTGAATGTGTTTGTTGAACACGCATCAGTTTTAGAAAAGTTTTAGTCACTATGCCTTAAGATAGTTATCTATGCTCTCCTCTCCTCTTTTTTTCTGGAATTTTAACTGCATTATCTTTTACGCCATTTTATTGGGTTCCACAAGTATCCTATGATCTGATATGTATTCCTACTTTTTCCTCTCTCTGTGCTTTAGTTTAGACAATTTATATTGATGTGTTTGAGTTTACCAATCCTGCCTTCTGCTTTGTCTGATATGTTCTTAAATTTTCCTCATCAAGTCTTATTAATAATTTTTCAGAGTTTGTGGGTGTTCAGAAATCCAATTTTTTCTGTTTTTATTCATTTAAATTTATCTTAAAATATTTTATCTTAAATGATTTTTCTAACTTTTAAATTGATTTTTCATCTATTAATCACATTTTTGAAGTATTTTTCTAACTCCAACATGTAGATTTGCTACAGGCCTGTTTTATTTTGTGAATTTTTACTATTGATTGTACTTTCTGACTCTTTGCATATGAATAAATGATCATAGAAATTAAAAGGGGCATCAGTTTCCACAGGGGAGGGTTTTCCTTTTTCTTGCAGGCAGAAAGGATGAGGTGCTGATTATATTAATTCAATTATTAACTGAATTATTATTGGCTTGGTTTGTAGATAGACCTCATTTTCTTCTTTCTGCTCATCACCGTTTCTGGGCTGTGACCATCCCAAGGTTTTAATTAAGAAACTGGTCTCTTGTTCTCTGTCTCTCTCACCACATATAGCCCTTTAACCACTGCAGGAGATTAAAGTTTAACTCTTTGGAGATGTGAACTCAGCTCCCTTTCCTGTACATCTTCAAATGGCAGTAAATATCCTGAAAAGGCTGGTGGCCTTATGTTTGATGCAGGCCTCTACATCCGACAGGACATTATCAACCAAGCCCCAAACACTGAAAAAGATTTCACTCTGACTCTTCAGTTAGTCTGAATTTTCAGGCGTGTCCTTGTGCTTTTCAAAGGAAATTTTGAGTCTCTTGCCTACATACAACAGGATCAGAACCTGGCAAGTGTTTGGAGGGGGACACCTACAATACATTTCTTACTGACCTTTCCCTCTGACAGATCTTTGTTTTCTAAGCCCAGCAAGAGGGCAGTACAGGAGATTTCAGTCAACCTTTGTAGCCCAGGACCAGCTTCTTACACTTCTTCACCCCAAATTCTTGTGGAGAAAACCAGCTTTGTGTTTCAGCTCCTATATAATCATATTTATCTCTTCAGTTTCCATAACTGCCTAAAGCTCCACTCCACTGTTTCCACTTTGCAGCAGAACAGTCACACAGAATGTGTCCAGAATAAGTTCCTTTGATGGGTCACAATCTTTATTATTTGTATTGTTTGGGACATCATCAAAAGATCTCCACTTTTGAGAAGTTCTTCACTTAAGTCTGTCTTCTATCATTCTCTCTTTCTTTCTCATTCATTCATTCATTTATTCATCTATCTATCCCCTTCTTCCCCCTCTCTCAGGCTCTCACTTTCTTCTCGTCTATCATTTGACTATGAAAACACCCTCCAGACCTGTTCAGTGCCAGAATTTGACTAATGTCCTGAGGGGAAATACAATCATTTAGGGTGGAATCTATGAAGTGTCTACCAACTCTGAATATTCAAGTGTGCCCTGAATTGGGGCAATAAAAATCGTCTTGCTTCTCCAAGTTTACATCTCTCTGAATCCACAGCTACTCTAGTTCTCCTTAATAGTTATTTATTCTTTCTGATTTTTTTCTTTTTTTTTTTGTTCACCTCCCGCCACCTATTTATTCTTTCTCAAGAGGTTATTTCTTACCTTGCTTTTATTTTTGCAGAAATGCCATTTTGCCCAGAAGCAACTTCATTCATCCAGAAGTAAAGGTGTTCTTGTCATTTTGCACTTTTCCCCCGTGTTTTTCTAACTTTTTTATTTTGAAACATTTCAAATCTACAGAAGCAATTCAAAAGTAATACAAGTTTGCAAGAATAAACAGTCATGTACTGCTTAACTATAAATACCAGCTGTAATAGCTACATTTATTTCATTGATCTCTCAACTTTTCTCTCAACTTCAATCCCAATAAATGTATACATACATATATACATATATTGATTTTACATAATGATATACTATTTTCTAATGTAAAGTATGTATTTATGTTTTCCCAAAGTTAAATCATATATAAGCTGACACCTCAATCTTCTCACAGTAGTTTGCAAGCTCTGCTCCTCAGTGTGCTGTACTGCTTAATTGCATTTTGCAACTTTTGATTCTTGTTTTATATAAATGTATAAGTTCCTTGAACTTGACGCAATAATGAATCTATTCATATTTTTCTGACCTGGTAGATTTTTAGCTCCTAATATATTCTAAAATCACATTAAACTCTGTCTATCTGAGTACACATGGACACATAGAGAGGAACAACCCACACTGGGGCCTATCAGAAGGTGGAGGGTGGGAAGAGAGAGAAGATCAGGAAAAATAACTGATGTGTACTAGGCTTAACGCCTGGGTGATGTAATAATTTTTACAACAAGCCACCATGACACAAGTTCGCCTATGTAACAAGCCTGCATATGCCCTGAACTTAAAATACAAGTTAAAATAAAAGCCCTCTGTCTCTCAGTCTAGCTATTCATCCAACCTATACTTCTATCTATAAAATTTTGTAGTGATATGACTATTTCCTTCTCCAGGTGAAAAATTAGGTGTAGGAACTTAAAGTATCTTGCCCACAGTTGTAGATTGTGTACACACCATCCTCTGATGTGTTTTGAGACTTTTTCTTGATCCCATTGTATGCTCAACTTTGTAAATACTATATACGTGCTTGAAAAAGAATACACATTTTGTACATTTCGGATGTTGTTATTCTCTTGTGTCTGCTTGTCTGTTGAAAAAATTTTAGAGTTATCTTTAGCTCTTCTGTTTCATTCATTCTTTTGCCAGATCTTGCACTAAAATATATCCTGTATTTGTGTTTTTCCCAAGTTTTACTGTGACAGCTCTTGTCTAGCATGTCATCAACTCTCAGCCAAATTATTGTGCAGCTTCCTGCCTCGGCTTGTGTCTTACATTCTTGCCTGCCATTCTATAGCTTATTTATTAATACAATAACCTGAGTGACCTTTGTACTATATAAGTTGGGTCAGTTGCCTTTGTCTTTGCTCAGACTCAAAGTCCCTACACATACTATATCCAACATGATCTGTTCTACTATTCTAACTTTTTTCTCCTTCCTCTGTTTATTCCAGTTCTGACCTTTTTGCTGTTTTACAAGCAATCCATGATAGTTCGTACTTCTTGGGATTTGTTCTTGGCTATACCCTCTTTCCAGAAAGTTCTTCCATTAGAAATTTGAATGACACTTAGATTATTACTTCATATTTTTTATCTCCTAAAAATTTTAAAATATTAGTGACACAAGTTCAAAACCTGTGTCATTGTGAACTCTTCTCTCTCAAAGTCGAAACAAAAACCACAAGCCTAATGATTTCTGAAGTCCTTTTGATGAATTTCATTAACTTCCCTTGAATGTGTCTCATTCTCTGTTACTCACCTGTATCACTTCTTATCTGCCTCATAATATTTTTCCCAACTTGTTATTTTACTCTCCAATATTTTGATAAAAATGGAATAATGGAAACTTTCCTAAAGCGTATAATTCACATTTCATTTAGAGCTTCATTTATTAGCCATTGAGTCTTAAACCATGTTATCTTATCTATAAAGGACTTTCATACATCTGGTTCTATATAATTTGCCAAGCTTATTGTCTATTGCTTTTGCTTAAAAATTCCATGCTAGAGCCAAACTTGTATACTTTCTCATCTTTAAATAATCTCTCCCTTTTACCAGATTTATCCGTTCATCTTTCCTCTAACAGCTTTTTGTTTATAGTTTAAATGTTTCTAGGTTTATATCACACATACAAAGTGACTGGCACAGTAGAAATGTGTTGAATGAGTAAACTACAAATAATAATAAGAATAAACTATAAATACTATAGTTTAGGGTAAACTGCAATAATAATAAATGACTATAGAAAAGAATTCATTTCCTATAGCCATTTTTTATTAGATGTTATTAAGAAATGAAAATTAAATACAAAATGTAAGATATAAGTTTTTAGTTGTATGACAACTATTTTAGGATAAGACATAATAGTATAATCTAAGAAAGTTATGCCACAGGAACATTTGAATTTTTCTTCGAAAATTTTTATCCAAGACACATTGATAAACATCTATTGATAGAGTATTACTTTGATTTGAATCAATGCCACCTTCTTCAAATACATGAGCTCTTTCAGAGTTCAGCATGAATATTTGTTAGAAAAAATTTTTCTCATCTTTTGAAATAATGCAATTATTAAATCATCAACACAATAAATTGTGATATAAAGTAATTTTCAGTCTTTAAGTCAAACTCATAATTCCTGATCCAAATTGCACAAGAGTGTCTTAAGTATAGTTTTATTTATAATTGTTTGATATAATTTTAAAGAAAGGTCATATATTTGCAAGTAAATATTGGGTTAACAAAGCCACATTCGGGACTCAGTCAAGTGGGGTTTCTATTCCACCATAACGACCTTTTTGCTGCATCTTTTACATCCTTGTTTCTCAGGCTATAAATAAGTGGGTTTAGCATGGGGATCACCAATGTGTAAAACACAGCCGAGACCTTCTCCTGTTCCAGGGAATACTGAGCACTGGGTTGGATGTAACTGAAAGTCACAGACCCATAGAATAAGGTCACAGTGGCCAGGTGTGAAGCACAAGTGGAAAAGGCTTTGAAACTTCCTCCAGCTGAGTGGATTCTCTGGATGGCAATGATGATGCGAACATAAGATACCATAATGACAATGAAAGTGAACATTGCAATGAGCCCAGAGAAGATCAAAAGCAGCATTTCATTGATACGGGTATCAGAGCAAGAAAGTCTCAGAAGAGGAGGAACGTCACAGAAATAATTATTCACAATATTAGGACCACAGAAGTCTAATTTCAGCAATCCTATTGTGTGTGTCAGGGAATTAATGAGCCCACCTAAGTAAGATGCAAGGACCATCTGTATACAAACTCTTTGGGTCATAATGACTGTATACAACAAGGGATTAGCTATCGCCACATAACGGTCATAAGCCATCATGGAGAGGAGAATGCCCTCTGTGGTTACATATACTGCAAAAGAGAAGCTCTGTAGAACACAGCCAGAAAATGTACTGGACTTATGTTTTGTTAGGAAATTGACTAGCATCTTAGGAGCAAAGACAGTAGAGTAGCAGATATCACAAAAGGAGAGGTTGCCAAGGAAGAAGTACATTGGAGTATGAAGTTGGGCATTTAACCAGATCAAGATAATTATGCCCAGATTACCCACCAAAGTGATGAAATAAATAAGAGTGAAAAGCAAGAAGAGTGGGATCTGCAAATTAGGATTTTCAGTTAACCCTACCAGGAGGAATTCCTTCACACCTGTATGATTCCAGCCTCTCATTTTTATTCAGGTATATATAGTTCCTTAGTAGCAGAACTACTACTCTGATGGAAAAGAAGTGATTCCTTCATGATCCGGTGTCCAGAACAGCATGGAACATTTAGGGCTACCCTATAGTTAAATAAAGAAAGGACATTTACTTTAGAAGTGGCTCATGTATGTGTTAGACAATCTGTATATAATGATTCAAATTTTTGGTACTAGAGAATGTTTTATCCCATGGTTTTTAGTTTTCACATCATAAAAAGTGGGAGAAGGTTAGGAAAACTCTTATATTACACAACTATTAAGGGTAGAATTTAACATTTAAATCCAGATGTGACTGGTACCAAATCTCAAGTAGAATGAGTAGAATGCCCATTCATCCTATGATATATGTAAGACTTCTGCTAACATGGGTTACAAACAGGAGCATCCAGTGACAACAAATCTTTCTTTTTCTGTAACTAACCTGTCCCTATTATTTTACACTCATTTAAGCTCATGAAAATGAGTTTCATCCTACACAACCCCATTTCTTTCCAAATCTCAACCTTAGACCTCTTTTTGCCTCACCTTCTGCCCAGACTGCCAACATGAAAGATCAACTGATTGAGCCCTCTGGTAGAATCGAGTTGGGAGAAAAAGGCAGATCATTTCTTTTATTTGCTATTTAGTATTAAGGCTGATCAAAATGAGCTGTGTTATTTAACTTTACAACCCTTTCTTTTTCATCTTTGTGTAACTTTGTTTTTGCATCTTTGTTTTTTATCCCCATTGAAACAAACCTGAACATCCATTGTAAAGAGTCGAGGTGTATTTTGAGGCATCAAAACGATGTCTGTTGGATGTTTCTTGCTTGCAGAATCATATACTGCTACTTAGTTTCACATGTTTTTGACATAATATGTTACTAATTCAATAACATTTATTATTATTATTTTTTTTGAGACAAAGTCTCACGCTGTCATCCAGGTTGGAGTGCAGTGGTGTGATCTCGACTCACTGAAATCTCTGCCTCTCGGGTTCAAGCAATTCTCCTGCCTCAGTCTCCCAAAGAGCTGGTACTACAGGCACGTGCCACCATGCCTGGCTAATTTTTGTATTTTTAGTAGAGATAAGGTTTCACTATGCTGGCCAGGCTGGTCTCAAACTCCTGACTTCGTGATCTGTCTACCTCAGCCTCCCGAAGTGCTGGATTTACCAGGCATGTGCCACCATGCCCAGCCTATTCAATAGCATTTATAATGAAATATCAACAAATCAATTCATTCACATATACATTCATGCGTTCAATAAATAGGTATTTCTACTCTGTGCCAAGAAATATTATACTTGCTAGAGATGGAACAGTGAAAAAGACAAATGTCATGCCTTCAAGGAGCTCACATTCAGTTAAGAAAATAGACATGTATTGATATACTGTATAAAATGTAAAGAACTATGAAGAAAAATAAATAAGCAAAGGTGAATAGAAAGAGATCGTAGGTACTCTATTACATAGTGTATATGTTTTCTATTCCTGCTGTAACAAGTTGCTCTCAAATCAGAGGCTTAAAACAATAATTTATTATCTTACAGTTTGGAAGTGAGAAGCCGGAAATTGGTTTGCTGAGTCAAACTCAAGTTGTGTGTGGGGCCACACTTCTTCTGAAGGCAATAGGAGAGACTTGGTTTTACTGCCTTTTCAAGCTTCGTGAACAGCATTGTTTTGGTCCCTTCTGTTATCAAAGACAGCAGCATAGCACTTTTCATCAGTCATTGCACTGCTTTCTTCTTCCGTAGGAAAATCTCCCTTTGCCTCCCTCTCACATTTAGTATTTACCCAGACAATCCAGAGTAATCTCCCTTCCTCAAAACCGTTGACTGACTCATCTCTGGGAGAAGTATTTTCTGTGATAGAAGGTAACATTCACAGGTATAGGATTAGGATTTGAATATCACAGGGGAATCTGAACAGAAACCTGATGTAAGTGTAACTCAATATGTGGCTGTCTACAGAAAGACTTTTCCAGGAAGAGGGCACAGCAAGTTCAAAATCCTGAGGTGGGATCATGTGGAATAAGAAACTTCAGGAAATTGACTGAACTGCAGAGAACAAGATGGAGGGTGGTCAGTGGGGAATAAGAGATGCTGTAATTATCACACCTTGCCTTGTTTGAGGTTTGGATGCTTTCTCAGTGAGATGGGAAGCTGTTTTGCACATGTACTCTATAATATAGCATTTCAGCGTGTAATAGGATCCACGTATTTGACTTATGTTTTTATACACTCTGAGAATAAATCTCAGCAAGGCAAGAGCAGAAGCAGGGAAGCTATTTACGAGGCTATTTCAATTATCCATGAGAGAGATGACTATGCCTTGTGGCAGCAGGAAAAACTATAAGAAGTGACTCCATTCAGTAACAATTTTGAGGTAGGAACCAAAAAAATGGAGAGTTGAACATGAAATAAAATATTACTCTAAGGATGTGTGTGTGTGTGTGTGTGTGTGTGTGTGTGTGTGTGATTGTGATTGTGTTTGTGCTTTTTGAATGAAGATGTTATTTTCCAAGATGTAGGAGACATAAGAGAATGTGTTCGGCAAAAATTAAAAAAAATTAGATATATTACATTGGGAAATATACAAACTGGGTTGGAATTTGGTATTTGATTATAAGATGTCAAAATCTTGAACCTGAAAGGATATACATTTGGAGATGATCTAATAAGTGTTATGACAAAATCTGGATCTTTGTTTAAAAATGTGTGATCGCTTCATAGTAATTTATTTTTAATTCATGACTCCAAAGAAACATTTGAAAATATGCAATGATTATTGATCAATAAGACAATTGGAGATAAGGTTGGTGACAGAAATCACAAAGTTAAAAGTATTTTTTATTATATTAAAAAGGGAATCCAACCAAATATCTATTAAAGGAGTAAAGGATTTTCAAAAGAAAATTTTGTACTATAATTTTGTTAACCAAACCTGAAATAAGTCACTGTATGTTCTCAATGAGGTTGGCCCATAAAATATAATTATGATGACAAAATATTTATAGATAAATTTATTATAAATAATGTATGTAAATATTATATTTCATGTACTGTTCATGTTATTATAGAATGTTGTATAGAAACAAGTATTTAACTGATTAAATGCTATATGAAACATATTACATGTGTAAATTCATGATATACATTAAGAATATACATGCACTTATACTTTTAAAACAGTAATCACTGAATGGTTTATGTATAAAAACCAAAGACAAAAATGGCAAAAAGTCAAATATGCAAAACAAATGAAAATCTGACAAACAACAGTAACAAAATTGTAAGAACACACCATCCAAAAATGATCTTTTTGAAGACTATCTTATGCAGGCACTCTAAAATTGTAATGGAAAGAATTAACCATTTGTTATAGTAAAAAAAAAGTTCTGGGCTCTGGGAATAAAGTGTCTGTGTGCATGTCCTGGTTTTGTTAAACAGGATATGTAGTAAAAAAGATCAGGGAAAACAAAATAATTCTTACAATGTTATACTGATATCATAAAAGAAAATTACATCTAAGTGATTTCCAAAGACCATTGTGTATAATAAGACGTTCTTTCCTTGTCATATAGTTAGCATGCATTGCAATTCAAAGCGCTTCCCATAATTACACAAGTAACTCTAAATTATTATATAAATCAAATATTAAATACCATAAACATATACACACATGAAAATATTAGTTATAGAGTATTACGCAAATATCGCCCATTTCTATGAAATGAGAAGACCATTGAAAAATAAACAAACTACAATTTAAGAAATTGTTTTCTGGCTGTTCAGCAGCAATGCTAAGATCATACAGGCATTAACAGATTATTCTAGTGCAAGGAGGTAACAGGAAATAACAGTAGTGTAAAAGAAACTTACCCTACCATTTCCTAAACATACTCACAACCAAGCAGAGTCTAAAGTAAGCACAGCACCTAGTGCAGACAACCAGGATTTCATGATTGCTAAGGGACTTACCGTTTGGTAAGTTCCTTTTTACCCAACAGTAAGTCCTTTTTATGTATAGTTCCTTTTCACTGATGACACAGGCTGCAGTTCATTATGCAGATGTGAATCTCCAATGTCCATAGTTTCATCATTGGCATACTTTCTTGTCTCCTGAGACTGGAACGAATCATAAGGCTTCAGGTCCTCTCAATCGTTCAGTAGATGCCTCTGATTTCACATTGATAAAATGTGAAAATTATATTATTTTTATAAATGTAAAAATTATATTCTGAGACATTTTTTAAAAGTATGTTTTATTTAAATATCAAAGATCTTGAGATAAGCCCAAAATGCAGCTATTAAATGCAATTGCAAGAACAAAATAAATGGTTACCATCACATATTTGCTACTCAGACAAGTATTCAAATGTGCTAATGACAGAACAGTTGAAGTTGTTTTCTTTCTGGTAAAGTGGGAACATTCACATATTTGAAACTGAGATTAATGCATGATATTATACTCCAAAAAATTTAATAATCTCTTATTGAATCAGTTTTATGAGTGCAATTACACACACACACACACACACACACACAGAGAGAGAGAATTAATTGAATTCCGTGCTCTTCTCTCTTATTCATATTGAAAGCATATGCTTTTCTTCTCCCTAATAACTCAGTAGGTGCTATAGATCTGTGAATTATGTCTTATACATTTTTTATAACTCCCATTATTCCAAAGCAGTATTAGACATATAATACAGTGTAGGGAATTCACGAATGTTTCACATGATTTATTGATTTTTACATAAAGTTGTATTTAGCTCTTTTCAACAATTAAAATAATGTATTAATTATTTGTGTGCTTGGGTGATTTTTTTAAGTTCTGTAACAGAAAAGCAGAATGTTCTATGCAAATAAATGAAATAATAAAGTTGAATGTCAATTCAAATATTGTAAAAAATTCAAAGAATTATGGCAAAACTATGTACAGTTGTGAAGATCCTAATAGAAAAACCTAAGAATGCTTTTGGATGCAAATGGAAGGTATTTGTATGTAAAAAAAGAGAAAAATAAATTTAAAACAGTCAGTTAATGAATGGCGTTAAGTACAAGATAATAGATTTACAGACGCAAAACAGAGAAATACAGCATTATTAAATGAAATCAAATCAATGGTAGATGCTGTAAACCAACTCCTTTGTAATTTGTGAAGTTACAGTAACTCAAACAAGGGATCACTAAGTGTCGATTGCAGGAAGAAAATCCTCCATGCTAGCCAGGAATCTCACGGCTGATACACAACTTCAGTCTTCTGAGAGAGAATACCTAGAAGAATCTGGTAGACAGATTGTCAGGCTGATTATATTTGTGAAATACATTTCACATATATAATTCAGAAATTGATTTAGAGCTGGGTTTTTTGAATTAGAAATAGAATACAAATTTACTATGTTCTTAAACAGTATTAAAGTAATTAAGACAATATGAAAGTTATCATATTTATAGAATAAACAAAAATTACTTATATTCTTGTGTCGACATTATTTCCTGGTCAGATACATAAAAAGCTTAAGAAGAAAATAAAAAGGGATTTATAAATTCAATTTAAAATATTAAGAGAGTTTAATTAAATAAGATTGTATACTTTAGAAAACTCTGAGCCTTTGCAACAGTGATTGTTATGATCTCCTTGTTATATAATCAGAATAATATATTTGGCAATTTGAATCATAACTTAAGGAAAAAATTTATTGTGTTTGTTACAGTAAAACACTACATGTTAGGTAAAAATAAAATAATTAACAATGTATAGTCTTTTTTGTGCAAAAAAAACCATTCTTGAAAACAACAAATTACTCACACTAAAATAAAATAGATGAAACTATTTGTTCAATATTTCAAAACAGATTTACTATCGACACTAGTTAAATTCCTTAGTAACATTTTAAGTTTAGCATACTGAGAATTTTTTGCTGATTAAATGCTTATAATTTCTTCACATCTAGAGTCTCACATATCTTTGGTGTAACTTTGATGATCTTGGATTAAATATTTATATCTTAATCTATGTCTCTTGTGAAATCTAGTGCTGGACAGAAATAAACAAGAAAAGAAAAAAGAAGAAAGAAAGGGGAAGGGAGAGAGAAAGGAAAGGAAAGAAAGAAGGAAGGAAGGAAGAGAAGGAGGGAGGAAGGGAGGAAAGGAGAGAGAGAGGGAGGAAGGGAGAGAAGGAGGAAGAGAAGGAGGGAAGGAGGGAGGAAGAAAGGCATTTTATATTATTCTAACTCATATCTCACAGAATTAGGTAGAAATAAATAATTGATGCATCAATTATAAAATGTTAAGGAATAAACTAGGATATTTATGCATATGTAAATAATTGAAGGGATTGGTTATTAATGAATACCTCAGTTGCATTCCAGAAAAGTCATGGAAATATGTGTACCACAAACAGAATAATCAAACATTGCCTGTACTTCTATAAATGGATGCCCACTCTCCAAAACAGATGACCAGTAGGTCAAATGATAATGGATATATATTCTGTAAAAATATAAAATATATTCACTAGTAAAATGTAAAATAACACTTGTTAATATAAAAAGAACAAAAGTCGTTGGATTTTCCTTCTGAAATAATAGAGAGTTAAGCATTAACTTATCCAAAACTAATTCTTTGAAGGCTGCTTTCTTGCAGAGTTGCATGAAGACCCACTACAAATCACTGTTAAGGTGGTAAAACCCAAGAAGATGCTGAGGAGATGGACTGGAGACCACAATACAAGTTCTGACACTTCACAAGCTTGAACCTGGCCAGTTAGATTCCATGTCTCTGATTAAGACAGTGAAGATGTTGTTCCCTTCTCTATGAAGGCTGAGGCCAATCAGGTCTGTGGCCAAAGTCACACATTTCCAAGTATGTTGCGTGGACTATAGGTCCTTGATCTCAGTCAGGCCATGGAAAGGGCTGATGTTTCCTGCCTTATAAACATTGAGGTTGATCTTTGAGATGTCCTTATTCTGCATACCACACACACCCTCTTAAAAACAGGTTCCCTGATCACTGAAAGGAGTTTTTGAGCAATGCTGCAGATCTTCACACTGGAGCCACAGATGTGTGCCTTGTTTATACAATCTATATTATATCATGGAGAGAATATCTACTGACCGACTGGTTAACATAGCCCCTCTGTAATGGATCATGTGTTCCCATAAGACCAGTCTTTCTATGTGGGCAAATCTCTACCCTTGCTAACCACACGTGAATGTGGCCTATACTCCAGGATTAGCCCTTCAGCCTTCCTTATTTTTCCAGAATATCTTTCCAGCCTTTCACAATCATATTTAGGCTTACAAATTAAGGAGCAACACTTTGCAGATACTAGAAAAATATAAAAGACTTAAGTACAATTTCAGCAGTTACATTTTTACTGGGTAGAAGCAACTGAGCTGATAACAATTTGAGCTCTGCCAGTCATGCAATGCCAAAGACCCAAAAAGATCACTCAGCCCCTGGAGGCAATTGGATTAGCCTGGGAATGCTTGGCTTGAGCTGGAAAGGTTATTTTACTTTAAAATGCATGTACCAGGGTGGTTATTTGACATTAAAATGCATGTATCAGGGTGGTACATGCATCCTGACCAACATATACTGTTATATATAGATCAACATCAGCATTCCCCTGCACTTGAGAAAAGTCCACATGATCACCTTAAGTATTCATTCAGCACCCTTGGATATTTTCTATTGCAAGAACCTTGGTACCTGGTTCAGTAGAAGGTTTCAGTGTTACCATACCTTTCTTTCCTGGGTTCACTATTCTATAGGTAAACACTTCTCTCCTATTGCAATGCCAGGAATTATACTGTACTCAAAGTCCTTTTTAGTTAAAATGGTATAGATCACTGATCTAGCGAGCTGTAAATCACTACAGAAGCTGACATTTTTATGAGAAGGGAGGAATGAAAATTAAGGACAAATGTGTCCAACACCAAGTCCTGGCTGATTATTCTCTTGTAAGCCTCTATAAAAACTTGATAGAGGTTAGAGAAATCAATTATAACAGTCTATTAATTCTATCTATTATGATAGATTGCTGTGATGGAATAAAGACGGCTGTAAATTCATTGACATTTCTCAAGAACAGTTGGATTCCCTTTGAATAAGGGGTATCATTAGTGACTTGCTTTTTCCTCAGAAGACAATATGAATGATGGATGATGTTTTGGACTCCTCCGGTTAGGACATGAAAGCCTAGCAGTATCTGTCTTGATCTTTGGAACACTTGCTCCTGGACTACCCTAAGGCCATCTCTGGAAGAGAATACATGGAAAGACAAAAAGGAGATGCATTTACACCGAATGAGAAAGAGATACTCAGAAATCTTCAAGCTATTCCAGCCCCAGATGTTCAAGTGATTTCAAATGATACCGCAGATGTTGGGATGCAGAGAGACTTTATTGTTATTCAACCCTGCCCAAATGACAGATTCATGAGCCAAATGAATGGCAATTGCTGGTTTAATCCACTAAGTTTTGTAGCAGAGCACCCAGAACAAATGCTGAGATTGCAGCTCAGATCGCACGTCTCACAGTTTGTACAGCTGCAATTGCAAGCTGGGGCCTCCACCTGTGTTTGCATCAGAGTTGTGGTGGTATTCTTGGTGGCAATGCCAGGCTTCTGTTCTAATGAAAGTTCTCTATTGCAAGGCTTATTTATCAGCCTTTAGTTTAAATTGTAGAAGAAATTGGAGCTCTCAGAACTAATGAATTTTGAGTTTGCTGAAAAGGGCTAGAACCCAGAGTTTGACCTTGGTGGTTATTGGATTCCACCTTCAGATCCCTATAAAGAAGGTCTATTGCTTCCAGATTATATGTCAAAAGCTACATATCCTGCCTTTCAATAATGAAGGTGAATAGGACCAGATTATTTTTGCATTACTTTAACAGGGGATGAACTACAAAAACAGTACACCTGATACCTCTTCCACCACTGTGAATTTTCCTCCAACAAATATTCTTCCAAAAGCTATGCATGTTGTGTGGAGGGCAGGTGGTGGCAGGGGAGAGGTGTCAATGCACCAATTCCAAACCCAAATGCTACTACATAAAGTTAACAACACTTAAATGCTAGTATGAAGTCAATAAATCTTATTTCACATGATGAAGGAAAAAGGAAATAAAATGAAGGTACTTTCTTAGTACAAGTGTATACATGCACAAACATGCTTTTAACAAAAGAAAAAGGAAATACTCATGACAATTCCCATTTATATAATTCCCATATATAATTCTCAGTCCTCATGTTTGCAACTGGTCATGTGGTTGTAGCTGGTATTGATGACTACCTTCTTCACTACTCATCCTGTATTCCCTTTGCCTTCAGCAAGCACCTCAGCAGGTCATGGTTTCATTGCTGATGGAGTGACCCAAATCTTCAGTGCTGAGGGTCTGGGCCACTTGTAGTCCTACCTGGATTCAGTTGTTGTAGTTTCCATTGACCTCAATCATAGGGCATGGTAATACTAACAGAGGTCCTAATAAATCTCCTGTGTTCTGTGCATACTCTTCCTTACCTCCATTGTGAAGTAGTAAACTGATTTCATCTTGGTAGTCTGGTTCAATCACCCCAGCCATCACTGTAACTCCCTTCTTAGCCTGCTCACTTAAAGGTAAGAGGATCCCAAAGTATCCAGGTGGCAATCTTAACTTCCAGTTTCATGGAATCATTGTGTCTCCTGGTGGCAGTGTTCCTCCCTCTGGAACTAAGACCTCTAGGCCAGCAGAATGTAATGTTATGGAAAGAAAAAGCAAAATTTTTGCTAATGGATCATGGATCCCTAGAGGTAATGATGAGTGGTGCCACTTCCACTTCCACCGCTTGATTCCTGTACCCATGAATCCTGGCTGTGGGAGAAACAGTACCATATATTGGATGCTGATTCAGAGCATACAGGGCCTTCTGGAGACCTTTCCCACAAGGCTGCAAAGTAGCGTCACCTAGTTGGCACTGTAAATGTGACTTCAAAAGGTCATTCCACAATTCTATCAGTCCAGCTGCTTCAGGATGATGGAGAACATGGCAAGACCAGTAAATTCCATGATCTAGAGCCCACTGCTGCACTTATTTAGTCATAAAGTGAGTGCCTTGGTCAGAGGCAATGCTGTGTGGAGTACCATCATGGCGAATAAAACATTCCATGAGTCCATGGATGGTAGTCTTGAGAGAAACGTTGCATAGGAGAAGGATAGGCAAACCTATATCCAGAGTAAGAGGACAAACTTCTGCCCTTTCCATGATGAAAGAGATCCAATATAATAAACCTGTCACAAGGTAGCTGGCTGATCAACCTGAGGAATGGTGCCATACTGAGGGCTCAGTGTTGGTCTCTGCTGCTGGCAAACTGGAAACTCAGCAGTGGCCATAGCCAGATCAGCCTTGGTGAATGGAAATACATGTTGCTGAGCCCATGCATAACCTCCATCCCTGCTACCATGGTCACTTTGTTCATGGGCCCATTGGGCAATGACAGGAGTGCCTAGGGAAAGAGGCTGTGTGGTCCTCACAAAATGGATTATCCTATCCACTGGATTATTAAAATCCTCCTCTGCTGAGGTCACCCGTTGGTGAGCACTCACATTGGATACAAATATCTTCACTTTTTGACCACTCAGCGAGGTTCATCCATATATCTCTTCCCAAATTTCTTTGCCACCAATTTTCCAATCATAATTCCTTCAAGTCCCTGACCATCTAGCCAAACCATTGACTACAGCTCATGAATCAGTATATAATTGCACATCTGGACATTTCTCTTTCCATGCAAAGTGCACGACCAGATGCTCTGCTTGAAGTTCTACCTACTGGGAAGATTTCCTTTCACCTCCTTACTTTAGGGATGTCCTAGAATGGGGCCGTAGCTGTCCACTTTATGGTGGTGCCTGCATATTAAGCAGAGCCATCTGTGAACCGGGTCCTAGTCTACTCTTCATCTGTCAACTGATCATACAGAACTCCTCCTGAGACCATTGGTGCAGTCTAGGGGAGAGAAGGCAGGGTGGCAAAAAAGAAGGAGACCATGGACATTTGAGCCACTTCCTCACATAACTTACTAGTGCCTTCAAGACGCTCTAGAGCCAGATCATGTATATATCACTTCCATTTGATGATGGAATGCTGTTGTACATGACCCACTTTATGGCTAGATGGGTCAGAAAGCACCCAGTTCATCACAGGTACTTCAGTTTGCATGGTGACTTGATGATCCATATTCAAACGTTCAGTTTGCACCAAAGCCCCGTAGCAGGCCAAGAGCTGTCTCTCAAAAGGAGAGTAGTTGTCTGCAGAAGACTCCAACATTCTAGAAGCCTCCACTGTGATTCACCTAAGGGGGCCTGCCAAAGGCTCCAAACAGCATCCCTATCTGCACTGATAGCTCAAGCATATTGGATTTGCTAGGTCATATGGACCAAATGGCAGGGCAGCTTGGACAGTAGCCTGGACCTGTTGGAGAGCCTTTTCATGTTCTGGACCCCACTCAAAATCGGCAGCCTTTGAGATCACTTGATAAATGGGCCAGTAACAGTCCAAATGAGGAATGTGCTGCCTCCAAATCCAAATTGGCCCGCTCGGCATTGTGCTTCTTTCTTGGTTGTAGGTGGGGCCAAATGCAGCAACTTATCCTTCCTTCATCCTAGAAGGAATATTTTGATAGGCCCCACACCACTGGACCCCTATAAATTTTACTGAGGTAGGAGATCCCTGAATTTTAGTCAGATTTATTTCCCATCCTCTGGCATGCAAATGTCTCACCAATAAGTTCAGTGTGTTTGCTACTTCTTGCTCACTGGATCCAATCAGTATAATGTCATCAATGTAATGGACCAGTATGATATCTCATGGAAGTGAAAAGCGATCAAGGTCTCTCCAAAGAAGACTATGACACAAAGCTGGAGAGCTGATATATCCTTGAGGTAGGACAGAAGAGTATGTTGCTGGCCATGCCAGCTGAAGGCAAATTCTTTCTGGTGGGTCTTATGGACAGGAATGGAGAAAAAAACATTTTCCAAGTCAATGGTTGCATACCAGACACCAGGAGATGTGTTAATTTGCTCAAGCAATGAAACCACATCTGGTACAGCAGCTGCAATTGGAGTCATCACTTGGTTAAGCTTATGATAATCCACTGTCATTCTCCAAGATACGTCTGTCTTCTGCACAGGTCAAATAGGAGAGTTGTACAGGGATGTTGTAGGAATCACTACCCCTGTGGCTTTCAAGTCACTGATAATAGCAGTAATCTTCTCATTCCCTCCAGTAATGCAATATTATTTTTGATTTACTATTTCTTTTAGGTAGAGGTAGCACTAATGGCTTCCATTTGGCCTTTCCCACCATAATAGCCCATACCTTGTAAGTAATGGAGCCAATTATGTAAGTATGTCTATGCCAATTATGCTTTCTGGCACTGGAGAAATGACCACAGGATAAGTCCAGGGACCCACTGGACCCACCATAAGTCAGACCTGAGCTAAAACTCTATTAACTACCTGACCTTCATAAGCTCCTACTTTAACTGGAGGATGACAATGACATTTTTTGTCCTCTGGAATCAACACCAGCTCAGAGCCAGTGTCCAGTACTCCCCAAAATGTCTGATCATTTCCCTTTCCCCAGTGCACAGCTACCCTAGTAAAAGGCTGGGGGTCCACTTGGGAAGGATGGGAGACAGATTAACAGCATAAATTGTCGGTAGTGTAGTGGGGCCCTTCCTCGAGAGTACCCGACCTGCCCTTCATTCAAAGGGTTCCGGTTCTGTAAATTGCTTCAAGACTGGAAATTGATTAAGGGGCCATGACTGTGTGTTTTTATAACTCAAATTAGTTTTTTATCCATTTGATCTGGAAGATTTCTGCTTATAAAAATTAAGTAGGAATGCAGTAGGCTTCCTATCAGTTTTACTTCCAGGAACACCATGATTAGTTAGCCAATGCCAAAGCTCTACGCAAGTCAGACTATCTAATTGACGCTTTGCCTCTGCTGTTCATTTATGTAGCTACACCTCCCTTGCCTTTGATGGTTGAGTGCTGCCACTTGGTTCCTGGCACGTCTGGATCCAATTATTCCCAGTGTATTTAAATTTTGTAGTTGAGTGACTGCAGCTCCCACCGTTAGATCGGACATGCAGAGAAGAGCAATTAAAGGGCTCTTCAAAGATGCAGGTGCTGCCCTCAGAAATGTATTTCACAAGGCATTGGTCAAGGGTATATCTTCTGGACCCTCCCAGCTGGGAGGAGTAGGTCTAAAGTGACTAATCCACTCCACCATCCCAATCTCCCTAAGCCTTTGGATCCCTTCCTCTACATTAAATCAAGGGAGATCATGCATTTCCAGCTTTTAATCCATGGTTTGGCTAACCAAGCAAATAAATTATTAGGACCTTTTTTTTTAACTCCTTGAGCTGCAATATTAAATGCAGAATCCCTACTTAGTGGCCCAAATCAGTAAGTTCTGCCTGATCCTACTGTACATTGCTTCCACCATTATCCCACATCCTAAATATCCATTCCCATGCCTGTTCTCCAGATTTCTATTTACGTAAATTAGAAAACTCAAACATTTCTTTTTGATTGTAGAATACCTCCTCATGGGTCACACTCCGAACCTCACCTCTGGGGATGCAACAGGACTTTAATCTAGTTATAGGTCTAGAAGCAAACAGCAATGTCTGGGGTGGCTCCTTGGAAGAATCAACATTATCTTGCCTGGCAACTGCCTCAGGGGAGGCCATCACTGATGCCTCAGGCAGCATAGGGTTTATCTATGTGACAAAGGTGGAAAGGTAGATGGCAGCATAGGTCAGGGGGAGGATGTTGCCAATACTGGGGATGGGACAGCTGTTTCCTCTGGCAAAAAGTTTCACCAGACTTTACAAACTGAGTGTCCACAGCTTCATCAGGGTCTTTTCACATGTCACCATTCCAAGTTGTAGGGCTCCATTCTTTTCCAATCAATGCCCTCACTTTAACAGTAGACACCTGGCCAGGCTGTAAATGCACCTTTTGCTACAGGTCAGCCATTCGCATGATAAAGGTTTGTGCCTGTTTTTCCACAATCTCAGCTCTTTTTCTACAGGAGATAAGATTCTCACTCAGGGCAATCTTAGCAGATTTGAAAGCTCAGTATCTGCTTATAAAGCTAGGAGTTGGAATCTCTAAGCTCATCATTTTCTTTCATCACTTTGTCCAGTGAACTTAGGAGCAACCAACAAACTTCATTGTGTTTTTTGGTTCTCCACATATAGTCAAAGGTATTACGTATAGAGTCACTAAACTCCTTGCCTCTCACATCACAAACAGTGAATCAAGAGTGTCAAATGCATTTATATTGCATAACTCTCTAAATAGTTCACACCAAGGACTATCAGTGTTCTCCATACTACAGAGTCCTTAGCATTTTTGGGTCTAGTCATATTAAGCAGCCAACTACAGGAACCCAAAAACCAAAACACCAACAAA
>NW_022436954.1:14394096-14417550 GCF_009761245.1 Sapajus apella
ACTATACACACACACACACATACACACAAACATATATAAAGAGGAGTTTATTAAAGACTATTAACTCACAAAATCATGAGGTCAAACAGTAGGCCATCTGTAAGCTGAGGAACAGTGAAGCTAGTCTGAGTCCCAAAGCTGAAGAACTTGGAGTCCTATGTTCAAAGGCAGGAAACATCCAACAAAGTAAAAAGATGTGGACTGAAAGGCTGTCAGTCCAGTCTTTCACATTTTCCTGCCTACTTTATATCCTGGCTGCACTGGCCACTGAGTAGATGACACCCACCCAGATTAAGGGTGGGTCTGCCTTTCCCAGCCCACTGGCTCAAATATTAGTTTCCTCTGGCGCCACTCTCACAGGCAAACCCAGGATCAATACTTTGCATCCTCCAATCCAGTCAAGTTGACACTCAGTATTAACCATCACACCTAGCTTCAAAGGACAACCTGACTCTCTGGTTAGGGGCTAATGCAGGTGGTGACACTAAGTTAAAATTAATGCTTGTTTGCAAATCCAAAAGTCCTAAGACCCTTAAGAATTATGCTAAATCTACTTTGTCTGTACTCTATACATGGAACAACAAAATGTGGATGACAGCACATCTATTAACAGCATGGTTTATTGAATATTTTAAGACCACTGGTGAGACCTACCACTGAGAAAAAACCATTTCTTTGAAAATATTACTGATCATTAAAAATGTACCTGGTCACCCAACAGTTCTGAAGGAGATGCACAATGAGATTGATGTTGTTTTCATGTATGCTAACACAGCATCCACTTTGCAGCCAAGCAGTCCAAAAGTAATTTCAACTTTCATTATGTAAGAAATATATTTTGAAAGACTAAAGCTGCTATAAATAATGATTCCTCTGATGAATCCAGGTAAAGTAATTCGAAAACCTTCTGGAAAGAATGCATCATTCCTGATGCCATTAAAAACATTCTTTATTCATAGGAGCAGACAAAAATATCAACATGAATAAGAGTTTGATAGAAGTTGATCCCGACCCTCTTGGGGTTCAAGAGTCCAGTAAATACCTGCAGGTATGGTGGCGATATAAAAATAACTGAAATTAGAAGTGGAGACTGAAGATGTGACTAGATATCTGCAATCTCGTTTATAAAAGGTGAATGGATGAGGGCTAGTTTCTTACAGATGAGCAAAGAAAGTGATTTCTTGAGATGGAATCTAGTCCTGGTGAAGATATTGTGAAGATCATTGAAATGACGACAAAAGTTTTAGAAGAGTATATAAATGAGGTTGACAAAGCGGTGGCACGTTTGAAAGGATCAACATTAATTTTGAAAGAAGTTCTACTGTGAGTAAAAAGCTATCAAACAGCTTTACATGCTACAGGTAAATCTTCATGAAAAGAAGAGCCGATCTATATGACAAAGTTTACCATTTTCTTATTTTTAGAAAATGCTACAGCCACACATTACTCTGATCAGACAGAAGCCATCAACAGAGAGCCAAGCACATCGATCAGCAAAAGCATATTATAAATTGCTTAAAGTTCAGATGACTGTTACCTTTCTTTAGCAATAAAGGATTTTAAAATTAACATATGTACATTTTTAGACGTAACAATATTCTTATTATATGCTCTGAGAAAACTTACAATTTTTGTGACACTTTATTGTGTTAGCTGCTTTGTTGTAGTGGTCTGGAAGAAAACCCACAATATCTCCAAGGTATGCCTATAAATATTAGATTATTTAATTTTCAAATCATACTTACACCAGTAATTTTACATGCATAACTTTATTTAATTCTCAAAACAATCCATTTAATTAGGTGCTATCTTATCGGCTCCATGTCCAAAGTTAAATTCAATATAACATATCCAGCCATTTATATTTTCATGATTATTATAAAATGTACACTTTTTTATTTCACATGTATACAGTTTATCACTTTAACTTTATGAAAATAAGACAAAAAGTAAATAGAGACTACAGAGTGAAAGATCAGAAGAAACCACAAAAAAATTAATAATTTAATTACCAAAATCAATTACAGAGTAAGAATTGTTAATACTTTATTTGCCTTACATTGTAAATTTACAGAATAAAAGATAAGTGTAATTGTCACTTCTTGAAGATAGAGCCTCAAAGACTATGTTAGCAACATGCATATAAATAATTAGTAATTTATTAAGTTTATAATCTTGATAGAATTCACAAACTTGTTTTTCACAATTACCCACTATGAATGAGAGAGTAGGGAATTTCTTACAGTAGTCAACTTAGCCCAAAGACAATGTGATATATCTTCATTTTGACTTAATGAGACTACTGTTACATGCCTTCTATCTGATTTCTTGAGAGCTGGTGAAACCACCATCACTATTCCTAACACATTATTGGTATTATAAAATGTCTCTGTTGATAAACGCTTTCTAAGTGAAAATCTAGACTCACTGCCCAAATAAAATAAGGCTGTATTTTAGCAGTCATTCATCTGTCTATCCATCTATCCATCACTTAAGTTTATGTCTGAGGTTGCAATTTTTTGAATTTTTTCAACCAGACCATGGCAATGACCTTGAGCAGTAGGATGTAAACAACTCCCACATATTAGTGTTCCAATAATGGAACCCTAGGCATAAATGTCCTAAACACACACATAAGGAGGACATGCAGTATACCAGGTGCCAATGAGGTGGTGGAAACAAAAAGCCAATATAAACATGCCCTGCTGCCAAGTAGTTTCTAATACCGATTGATTGACTGAAAACTCAACATTTACCTTCAATACAACATAATAAAGAATAGAATCAATGTACAAAGTATGTTAGAAACACTAATTGGAAAGAAATCATGATTATATTTAATTTGGTAATGTTTTATAAAGTGGAATTGTGGAGAGAACATTTCTGGCAGAGAAGATGAAACATTTTAAGGCATTAAGTATAAAAAGTTATCTTTATTTCTGAAAATGTGATACCTTTAAAATAGTTGATTCATAAGATGTTCATGGCATAATTGCTGTTTATGAGATTGGAAGGGTCAGTTAGGTATTGACTATTCTGAAATGATTTAAATACCATTCATTTGAAAATCCGATTTCTTTCTAACAGCTTTTTGAGAGCATTTTTCACATCCTTGTTTCTGAAACTATATATTATTGGATTAAACATCGGAAATACAACAGTATAAAACACTGCCACCACCTTATCAGCACCTAGGGAATAGCTGGTGGTGGGACGTAAGTACATAAACAGGAGCGTTCCATAGAATAAGGTGACTGCGATGAGGTGGGAAGCGCAAGTGGAGAATGCTTTGCTTCTGCCCCCTGAGGACTTCATGCTCAAAACAGTGATGAGGATGCAGAAGTAAGAAATAAATATGACCACCAAAGTGCTCGTCTGGATGAAGCCACACAAAGCAAAGAGCAGAAGCTGATTGATGTGAGTGTCTGCACATGATAAAGCCAGGAGAGGTGGGATATCACAGAAAAAATGGTTGACAATGTTGGAGCCACAAAATGACAGCCTGAATGTGAGGCACACATGGACCAGTGATGTGGTACTTCCAATGAAATATGCCAGCACAATGAAGCAGACACATACTCTCCTAGACATCAGTGTAGAATAGAGCAGTGGGTTACAGATGGCTGCATAGCGGTCATAAGCCATTGCTGCCAGGATAAAGCACTCAGCATCAGCAAAAGAAGCAAAGAAAAACATTTGTAGTGCACATCCACAAGGAGAGATGCTTTTTCTGGTGGCTAAGAAGTTTGCCAGCATTTTAGGAGTGATTGCTGTAGAATAGCTGATGTCCAAGAAAGACAAGTTGCTAAGAAAATGATACATGGGGGTTTGAAGGCTTGAATTAATATTAACTAGAATTATTAAGAGCATATTTCCCACCATAGTTAAAGTATACACCATAAGAAATACCAAGAACAGCGTGACTCTGAGAGGGAGATAATCCGTGAATCCAACAAATAAGAACTCACTTGGCATGGTGTAATTACTCACCATCTTAGTTTTCTTGTTTTTCTCACTGGACATAGATAGCATCAGAAGACATGAGTTAACTTAAGGATGAACCAAAAGCATCTTTACTCTCTCTTCTAAGGAAGCAAACAGAAGGTCAAGAAATCACAGATATGGCATTTTTTGTAACTTTTGATTTTGTTTTTGTCATTTGATTATAGGAAGTATAATCATTAGAGATCATCATTGATAGCAGAAAATGTTATTTAGTTAATGGTGTTTTATGATGTAGTACCTTTTTAAACGCAATGCACTTTATGTGATGATATTAGTTCTTTTCAAGCTGAAGGGGATGAATGTAGCTTATGTAATGAGACCTAGTAGAATAATGAGAGTTGACAAAATCTTTAGAGGCAAAGCTCTCTCTTTGAAATGCAAACATTACATTCCTCTACATAAAGGAGAGTTGAGAAAAAATATGAAAAAATATCCACATTTAAACTATGTAATTCCACAGAAGAATATATGTGATGTTGAGAGGTTACTTAACATGTAGTTAGTAGTTAAGAGCATGGCGGTGATGCAAGAGATGGCTGGATTTACAACTTGGCTTTGCTATTTACTATTTGCGTGAACTTGGTATAGTTATTTGACTTTCTGTGATAGTTAAGATGAATAAATAAATATTCTTAGTAAGCATATATCTGTAAGTCACATACACATACAACTCACTATATAAGCATTGGTTAAATAAAATTTATTAAAAATTAATATTGACTCCATTTTGATTCTATTGTATTTTTTGTCTGAACACCATGAAATATCCAGATCATTCTTAATATTCATCTTGTCTTTGCCATCATAGATGTATTATTTGTTTTCTCTTGTAAAAATAATTCATGTGTGTCTGTGTGTTTCTCTGTGTGTGTGTGTGTGTGTGTGTGTGTGTGTGTGTGTGTGCACGTGCGTGCACCATACACAAATGTATTGCTTGGCAGAACTAAATCTTTTACTCAGACCCTATCATTGTTGGTTTCTTTTTCAAGGTTTAGTTCACTTTATTATCTCTAAAGTAAGCACTGTTTGGTGTGAGGTTCCAGAAACATTAATGTGTTTTGAAGGGCTGCATGGGGATTGGACTTCTAAACTGGATCTGTAAGGACAAACATTGTATGGAAAAATAAAAAAAAATCAAGAACAAAAAAAGTTGATATTACCGTAAATAAAAAACAATGCTAATGGAATATTCTTCAGGAAGTTAGATCATTTGGAAGTGAGAAGCGTCTACAGTGAATAACATAGGGAGTAACAAAGGAAATTATGAGATCTGTTGTCTCTATCATACCTGATAACATCAGAACCTCCTCTCTCCAGCCAAATGGCCGGAAATCTTCTAAATGTCTTGAAAAGAGAAGTCAGCCTTCTTTGTGAACTAATTTGTTTTCAAAGAGCAAATAACTTGACACGGTAAGGATGCAATGTGTGTACCTAAAGCTATAGTGAAGAAATCCCAACTCTTAAAATACTAGGAAAATGTATAAATGTGATTTCCAAACTTTATATAACATTCGAATCCTCACTTTTGGATTTAAATTTTCTCTTTTATTCCCAAAATAATGATATTGACTGAAGAATCAATCGAGGAACCCATTAAATGAGAGAAAAGGCCAAGGAGATACTGGCATAATCTTGAATAGAAAATGGTCTTTACCAGAAATATATAAAGGTAGGACCTAACAATTAATCATCTGATAAATATGACAATATTTAGTTAGATATATAGATATTTAGATCTACATGTCAAGTATATTTGTAAAAAATGCAAATGAATAATTTGTGTCACATCTGTGGTCTTTCTATGGTCACTAAGTTTTTCACCTCAAAACAAAATCAAGGAATGTTATTCTGTGTAGTGGAATACTAAGCTATGCTTCCTGCATTTGGAAGACATTTGCACAAAATCTCCCATTTATAAAAAGCCATTAGTGTCTGTGTGTGGCTCTTAGTCTCTCACTTCACTCCATGAACTTCCCATATGTCCTACGATGTTCATGGATAAACATTTCTTAGTGTATTTGGTTTGATAGGAGAAGTTAGAATTTAATAAGAGATGGCGGAAGTTGGAAGATATATCAGAAATAAATGTTGGTAGCATTTCAGCCACCATACCATATTATCTTGAAATATGGTCAAATTCTAAACTGCGTCACATCGACAGCTTTGTTTAGACTGTTCCTTTTTGTCTCAGTATGGACCAGTGTAATAGTGTAAACATTACAGAAAGACAGACTTAGACCCAACATATTATACAAAATTCTTAGAAGATTCTCATAGTACAAAGTATGCTATGCAGGAAGGATTAATTTGCCTTTTCTCAGAAGTCAACACGATACAAAATGCTTATTTATTAGAGATAGGGTAAAGATTCCTAGAGAATCAACCAGAATAAAAATAGTGCTGTGAAGTAATTTTTTTTGAACTTCCAACTGAAAGTTTAACATTAAATAACCACAAAATACCAAAGCATACCAATTTAGGATATTCTTCATCATAAGCTCCCAAAGATTATATCTAGTGAGATATCACTATCAGCACGAACCTTTGAATATAAGCGTAACAATCTAGACTGAGAATTTCAGCTCATTATATTTCCATGCTTATCTGGCTTGGATTTGGTATTTCTGGTGTAATAAAGGTCACAGTATGGAAGAATAGGGAGAAAGTAAAATTAAAAGCCTGGAGAATTGACTAATTCTGACTATACTACTACAAATTATTTCATCAGTGTGCCATCATTTCCTCATTTATAAAATTACACCTATTCTATTAAATCTTATCTCCACTATTTATTATATAGGCAAATGAGGCTGGGCCTGGTGGCTCACACCTGTAAGCCCAGCATTTTGGGAGCCCAAGGTGGTCAGATCACTTGAGGTATGGAATTTGAGACCAACCTGGTCAACATGGTGGAGCCTTGTCTCTAATAAAAATACAAGATCAGCTGGACTTGGTGGTGGGTGCCTCAGAAGGCTGAGGCAAGAGAATCACTTGAATCTGGAAGGTGGAGGTTGCAGTGAGTCAAGATCACACCACGGCACTCCAGCCTGAGCAAGACAGTAAGACTCCATCATAAAAAAAAAATCTGTAACTGCTAATAAAATGCTTATATTATTTAAATTGTTTAAATAGGATATTTGTGTCAAACACATTTTATTTTTTAATTGGAAACAACATACAGGTGAATAGACAAACAAAAATTAACAACTACCACCAAAAATAAAAACAGAAAAAAATTCACCAATCAGAAATAAAGTCTAAACACCACCACAACAGCAGCAACAAAGTTAACAACAACAAAGTCAAATGTTAACTTTTCCTTTGCCTGGATAGTTTTCATTTGGGTTTTCTATGAACTACAACTCTGGACTATTCTCATACAATATCTAGTCATCTCCATTGATTACTGATGCTGCTGCTCCTGCTTCCGATGATGATGATCATGATAAAAAAATAACTGCTAGAATTTTACGGAGAGTAGCCAAGATATTTGCTAAACATTTGGCATGTATTATTTTCTGTAAGACACATTATTATCCTTTGAACTACATATTATTATTTCTGTTTTTTTACAGATGATGAAACTAAAACATAGACATATAATTAACTAGCACAAGTTCATACAGAGAGTCAGATTTCAGTTCTTTCTTCTCAATCAAAATACTGTGCTCCCTCTGATGATAAAGTGCTTCCCACTGCTTTAGAAATTTTATGATAGGTTATTTAATTATAAAATATTAGTACCAGAAAAAAACTCTAGCAACTTTCTTTTTTTCTTGTTTTCTTTTTTTTTTTTTCTTTTTTTTTCTTTGAGGTGGATTCTCACTCTGTTGCCTAAGCTAGAGTGCAATGGTACAATCTCGGCCTACTGCAACCTCTGCCTCCCAGATTCAAGCGATCCTCCTGTCTCAGTCTCCCAAGTATTTGGGATTACAGGCACCCACCACCATGCCAGCTAATTTTTGTATTTTTATTAGAGACAAGTTTTCGTCGGTTGGTCAGGATGGTCTCAAAATCCTGACCTCAGGTGATCCACCCACCTCGGCCTCCCAAAGTGTTGGAATTACAGGCATGAGCCACTGCGCCCAGCCAACTCTAGCAGTTTTCTAATCCACACTCTTACATTTTCAATGGGATGCCTAAATCAAATTCACAGGCTCATCCAAGCAAGTGACATTTCAATTATGATTTTAATGAGTTTATATATTATATCCAAAACAAGTTATGAGATCAAAGTCCTATTTTTCTTCCTTGAGTCCCATGACACCTACAAACTATTTAAAGGAGTTTTGAAGTTAATTGTCTATTGAGAAATTGGACATCCCAGGACAACTTTCCTTTTCATAAAGGATTTATCTCACACTGCTCTGAACTAAAATCAGAAAAATCTAAAATGAGTTGGACCCCATTGGATCTTAAGGAAATCTTCTCTGACAAACCTATTTCTAAAAGACGTCTATTAATAAATTTTATTTGCCATTCTCTTTGAAGAATATATGCAGATAGCAGAAATATTAGTGTTGGTTGCACTCAATCTATTCTCTTTCCTTTATAAATAGCATTGTGCTGTGCTTACACACACAGGAATTAGAGTTAGGCAAATGAGTATAACCTCAGGTCTAAATATAATTTTCTAGAAGTCATTGAACTTCTCTATGCTTAAATTATTTGTTATACTTAATTAGTATAATAATATAACAATGAAATCAAGATTGAACTAGGTAGCTTATTATAGCATACTTAATAGAAGTTGCTATGTTGTAGATGCATCAAAATGTCTGTTACTATTGTAATTATCACTATTAATGCCATTATGATCATTTAACAATTTAATATCTGACCTTGAAATGACAAATTCTCCAAACACAAACAATTAACCACACTGTAGGTATTTATGTAGTATGTTCTTATACAATCTGAAGTTTTGGCCAACCGTGGTGGCTCATGCTTATAATCCCAGCACTTGGGAGGCCAAGGCAGGCAGATCACAAGATCAAGAGATCAAGACCAGCCTGGCCAACATGGTGAAACCTCATCTCTACTAAACGTACAAAAATAAGCTGGGCATGGTGGCAGGTGCCTGTAGTCCCAGCTGCTTGGGAGGTTGAGGCAGGAGATCGCTTGAACCCAAGAGGCAGAGGTTGCAGTGAGCTGAGATCACACCACTGCATTCCAGCCTTGCGACAGAACGAAATTCCGTCTCAAACAAACAAAATCCCTGAAGTTTGGCATCCTGCTACAGAAAAATATTATATGATTGTTTTTCCCCAAATTCGTAAACAGGCATAGTCAGTTTCGTTCTCATGGCAATAAGGTACAGAACAAATTGGGCAGTTTTTTTTTTTTTCATTTTTCTTTTTTTAATTTGTTTTTTTTTTTTTGTCCAATTGCCATAAATAAGGTAAGCTTAGGCCTATTCCAGTATCATCTTCTGGCCACTCTCTTAGCCTACATACATACACAAACTGAAGCACACACACACATACCCAGAAATAGTAGAGATACATTTTATGTGAGGTAAATTCATGATCTTTGCCACATTCACAACAAACATTTTGTTGATGCGTTAGGGGAAAAAAACCCTACCTCATCACCATCAAAACTTTGAATTGTAGAACTTATTTTGCACAATGGGCTACCAACGTTTTTCCCTAGATTTTAGAAATAAGCCTTATAAGAAATGAGTATATATATTGCAGTCTGTGACAAGTGGGACAATATCCCAAGATAATTTTCAGTCCCAGTAGGGCTTCTGACAGTTAATTACTCTCATCCTAGTGGTATAGGTATACAGCTTAGCTGATTATTTTTAGATGAAAAAATGGTAAATGATAATAACACAATTAACTATAACATAACCAGTAATAACATAACATGTCTTCATCATTGAGAGAGGCTTGATTAAAGCCATAGTCTTTTAGTTCTACCAGCAAAAAATATATATTTATCCTGTAAATACTTATTTCTATCAGTTCTCATTATGAATTCAAATACTTAATGATACTTTGAAGTATTTAGTTACATCGTGGAATTCTAAAGTAAAAGTTCACTATACTGAGAAGAATTTCAGTACTCTAATCTTTGCTTGCTTTCCATTGTTGGAGTGAATAGAAAGAAATATGCCTTGAATGTTAAGCTACAGGAGTAAACACTGGTGATTCCGACAACCTAGATTTGAATGGTAGTCGTGCAACTGCACGGCTATGGGACCTTGAACTACTTACTCAATCTAATGTTTACTAATTTTTAAATTTTGAATAATAATTGCAAACATCAAATTCTTATCAAGATTGAGATAACTCAATATCACTTGTTCAGCAGATGGTACTCGTTCCATGACTCTTAGTTTTCTCTAACAGTTATAGCAGCATATGCAAAAGTATTTCTTAATACTTGATAACACTGCTCTAGATTGTAACATTCTTTAAATGATAGTCTACACTTTATGATTCTTAAGATAGATTGACAGACTAGAAAGTGGATAAATACAGAATCTGACCTTGCCTCTTTTTTTTTTTTTTTTAAGACAGAGTCTCCTTCTGAATTTTCTATACCTGGTAGAAAAATTGAAATCAGTTTTGTGGCTTATAGAAGGGCTTTTTATATAATAAGTAGACCTAGGTTAGAAATAGAAGGTTTAAACAAAGTTGTCAACCTTTAAGAGCATCCAGTGAATGATTCAATAGTGCATTCATTTATATAGAAGAGGAATGTTATTTCTAAAACTGAAAGCAGCTTATTCATAGGTTGTGGCCTTTATGTGGTAGGCAACATAAGGTTTAGAAAAAGATGCAATCAGGCAAGAAAAAGAAATAAACAGTACTTAATAGGAAAAAAGGAAGTCAAATTATTGCTATTTGTAGATGACATGATTGTATATTTAGAAGACTCCATCGTCTCAGCCCAAAATCTCCTTAAGATGGTAAGCAACTTCAGCAAAGTCTCAGGACACAAAATCAATGTGCAAAAATCACAAGCATTCTTATACACCAAAAACAGACAAACAGAGAGCCAAATCATGAGCGAACTCCCATTCACAATTACTACCAAGGGAATAAAATACCTAGGAATGCAACTAACAAAGGAAGTGAAGGACCTCTTCAAGGAGAACTACAAACCACTTCTCAAGGAAATAAGAGAGGACACAAAGAGGCTCATGGTTAGGAAGAATCAATATCATGAAAAATGGCCATACTGCCCAAAGTAATTTATAGATTCAATGCTATCCTTATCAAGCTACCATTGGCTTTCTTCATAGAACTGGGAAAAACCACCTTAATTCATACAGAACCAAAAAAGAGCCAGCATAGCCAAGACAATCCTAAGCAAAAAGAACAAAGCTGGAGGCATCACGCTATCTGACTTCAAACTACTACAAGCTTACATTAATCAAAACAGCGTGGTACTGGTACCAAAACAGAGATACAGACCAATGGAACAGAACAGAGGCCTCTGAAAAAAATGCCACACACCTACAACCATCTGATCTTTGACAAACCTGAAAAAACAAGCAATGGGGAAAGAATTCCCTGTTTAATAAACGATGTTGGAAAAACTGGCTAACCACGTGCAGAAAGCTGAAACTGGACCCATTCCTTACACTTTATACAAAAACTAACTCCAGATGAATTAAGGATTTAAATATAAAACCTAACACCATAAAAACCCTAAAGGAAAACCTAGGCAATAGAATTCAGGACATAGGCATACACAAGGACTTCATGACAAAACACCAAAAGCAATGGCAATAAAAGCCAAAATAGACAAATGAGATCTAAGTAAACTTAAGAGCTTCTGTGCAGCAAAAGAAACTATCACTAGATTGAACCAGCAACCACCAGAATGGAAAAAAATTTTTGCAAGTTACCTATCTGACAAAGGACTAATATCCAGAATCTACAAAGAACTAAAATGAATGTACAAGAAAAAAAACAACCCCATCAAAAAGTGGGTGAAGGATATGAACAGGCACTTTTCAAAAGAAGACATTTATGCAGCCAACAAACATGAAAAAATGCTCATCATCAATGGTCATTAGAGAAATGCAAATCAAAACCACATTGAGATACCGTCTTATGCCAGTTAGAACAGCAATCATTAAAAAATGTGGAGACAGCAGATGCTGGAGAGGATGTGGAGAAATAGGAACACTTTTACACTGTTAGTGGGAGTGTAAATTAGTTCAACCATTGTGGAAGACAGTGTGGCAATTCCTCAAGGATCTAGAAATAGAAATTCCATTTGACCCAGCAATCTCATTACGGGGTGTATACCCAAAGGATTATAAAGTGTTCTCTTACAAAGACAGATGCATATGTATGTTCATTGCAGCACTGTTTGCAATAGCAAAGACTTAGAACAAACCCAAATGCCCATCAATGATAGACTGGATAAAGAAAATGTGGCACATATACACAATGCAATACTATATAGCCATAAAAAAGGACAAGTTCATGTCCTTTGCAGGGACATGGATAAATCTGGAAACCATCATTCTCAGCAGACTGACACAGGAACAGAAAACCAAACACCGCATATTCTCACTTATAAGTGAGTGTTGAACAATGAGAACACATGGACACAGGGAGGGGAACATCACACACTGGGGTCTGTTGTGGGGTGAGGGGCTAGAGGAGCAATATCAGGTGGTGGGGAGGTTGGAGAGGGATAACATTAGGAGAAATGCCTAATGTAGGTGATGGGGGGATGGAGGCAGCAAACCATCATGTTATCTTTATACCTATTTAACAATCCTGTAGGATCTATACATGTACCCCAGAGCTTAAAATATAATTAAAAAAAAAAGAAAAAGATGCTTCCACGTAAGGAATCACAATAAGCCCCAGATGACTGGACCTACAGACACAAGGATTCTAAATCGCTGATATTCTCAGTTTTCCATATTATGTTCTGTCTTCAATATGGTAGATAATCGTATTCTTTAATGGGATAATGAAAGACAATTTGATTTTTTTTTCCAGAGCCAGAAATTTACAAATTTAGAGACCAATATTGACATTTTTTTGTTTCTCCTCCTAAGAAAAAGTAAAATAATTGAGAAAGTTTGCTTTTCTTTTGCAGATTAGGGAGGGGGAGAAAATACTATACAGATTAAAAGCTACAAGTACTACAAGAAAATACTATACAGATCAAAAGCTATGGTACCATGAGTGGTACTGTAAGGGAACCACCAGAGCCAAATTATAACTTAGAAACTTCATCATCAATATATTGTTAAATATTAGTATTGTACAGTAAAAGATAAACTCAACTGTCTGAAGTCTTCAGAACTGGTCCAGACAACCTCTGAAACATTGGAATACCCTGTCTGATAAGGGCATTTTTATATCCTTTGCCCTAGTTTACACTGATGATATGATTTATTCTGAATGCCTGTTTTTGTGTACCTGGGGCTTTTGGGTTATGTTGTATTAGTTTGGGCCATTAAAGACTGCATATCTAAAATCAGGTAAGGGGGTTCTCCAGGCCTATGTGACTGACCCTCAACAAAACCCTGGACACAAAGACTTGGTAAGCTTCTCTGATTGGCAATATTCCATACTTGTTATCAGACAATACTTCTCAGAGAATTAAGTATTGCCTGTGTGATTCTACTTTAGAGGACAAGTGGAAGCTCATACTTGGTTCTCCTGGAAACTGACCTATACATTCTTTTCCTTCTAGAATTTAATCTGTATATTTTTGCAACAGGTTCACTGTGTACTGGTTACATGCTTCTCTGGGTTCAGTAAGACAGAACACCCATACAAACAAGTAACATGAAGCAGGCAGCAAAGGACAACAGAAGCCTAGGATTTATTGAAAGCTGGGCTTCCAAAATTCAGGAAAGAGGCCCAGAGTGAATGGCATCTCATCTGCATATGCCTCACTTGCACTGCAGCTGAGGGGACCCCGAAAGCAGCCTATCCTGTTTTGTACCCTGGGGTTGCAGGGATTGGTGGTCCAAAGCCTTGAAGGACAACCTGTTTCTAAGGTGAAGGAGGCATTGGCCAGAAGAACACAGGCTCTGTTCCAGCTGCCTCCCCTGTCTCAGATGTTGTATTTCCAGCAGATTCTAGAGTTATTTTTGTGAATTACACATGAAGAAGGAGGGTCAACTGGATTGCTCAAAGGCTACCTTGAAAACTTTTCTGCAATCTTGAGTTATAATAAACTATAACCGTAAGCATAATAGCTTGTATGAGTTCTGTGAGTTCTCTTAGTGAATCATTGAAACTGACGATAGTCTTTGGGACCTCTGATACAAGTACTAAGTTCTAAAAATGTCCTCAAGTGTTTTTTTTTAAAATAAGATTTCAACCTTCTTTATTTTTATGTAAGATATATAAAAAATATAAGATAGTTATAAAATTTTTACTATAAAATATGCAAATATTTGGCTTATTCTAAAAATGTTGATATAAACCAGAAAGAAAAGAAATACTTATAAACTCACCACTGAAATTAAGTAAAAAGCAAAGAAGCCTAAATATTGCCAAAATTAGAAATTCTCTATGATCATCCTCATTATCTTGCTTCCCTGACAGTGGCAGCTACTTTTCTGCATTATTCCCTAGATTTCAATTTTAAGAATAATTTCATCTATAATCCTAAAACTATTCTTTTAATAAATCTACTTTTTAAAATTTTTGAACATTGTAAATATGATATAATGTTTTTCATCTACAGTGCTTATGTTTTTCTTTAATACTGTGTTTCTGGCTGGGTGCTGAGGCTCATGCCTGCCTCTACTAAAAATGCAAAAATTAGCTGAGCGTGGTGGTGGGCACCTGTAATCCCAGCCACTTGGGAGGCTGAGGCAGGAGAATGGTTTGAACTTGAAAGGCAGAGATTGCAGTGAGCCTAGATTGTGCCATTGCACTCCAGCGTGGGTGACAGAGCAAGACTCCGTCTCCTTCTACCCAGAATTTATATGTGTGTGTGTGTGTGTGTGTGTGTGTGTGTGTGTGTGTGTGTGTGTAGTTTCTATCATTCTTCCATGTTCATACATATTTCTTCACTCTGTAACTTCACAATTTGTAGTATTCTTTTCCTTTGCTGTATTATAATTAAATTGCCTATTACCTAATTTTATAACCAATGCAACTATGAATGTTATTTTACCTGTACAAGAGTCTGCATTGATTTCATATAGGGTATACATAGTTCAACTTTAAAATATAGCAAATTATTTTCTAAATTTCTTGTTCATACCTACACTCTCAACAACAGAACATAACACTTCAGGTTACTTATACTTGCTAATACTTTTCATTCTCTGAAATTTAACATTTTCTGCCATCGTAATAGAAGTGGCAGATATTTTAAATCTTAGCATACCTGGAATAATTTGTTGTGTATTATATGAGGTAGAGATCTTAGATAGGATTTTTTCACAGTTATTTAAAAAATGCGTGTTCTCAATTTTCATCATTGCTAGCTTTCCTTCCTTATCACAGCATTGATATAGGCTTACTTGATACTTCTTCAAGAATGTCTTGGCCCTTTTTGTTCTGGGTTATTACTAAAAAAATTATAACCAGCTTGTAACATTAATTGAGAATATTATTAAAATACTGTTTGGAATTATATTTACAAACCAATATTGTAAAAAGTATATTTTTGTAAGAATCATCCTCATAAACATGTAGTCACTGATTGTTTACATGATTGATGATCTTTTAATCATATTTCATAATTGGCTCCATAAAAGTTTAGAGTATCTGCTGTTAATTATATTTCCTAAGGGTATTGCATGCTATAGAAGTTTTCCTTTAAAAATTAACGTTAAATCATTTCTGCTACAGCAAGGAAATACAACTAACCTCCAGACACTGATTCTATATACAGCAACCCAATGTCTTTTATTAATTCAGATAATGTGTCATTTTATCGCCTTGCATGAGTCTATTTCTTAGACATCTTTTAAAGTTTTGTGTTTATTTGGTTTTGTTTTTCCTCAGCCTCCAATAAATTATTACCTTATTACTTAGAATTGGAGATATTGAACAGTGTTGTCATTAATTTTAAAGTGAATACCATTTAACTTTTTACCAGCCTTGATCATAAAATGTACATTTATTTTAAAATTCTAATTGAAGTTGTGATTGAGCCTTTCAATGTCCTGAACCGTTATTGTCATAAAGGAAGATATAAAAATCCCATTTGTAATCATAAGTTATTTAAAAGTTCAAGCAATTAAATAATGAAATTTTAGCCATTAAATTTGATGCACAAGAAGACCACGGCTTTAAAGGTTTTCCACTACTATTGAAAGCATTGTCATTTCAATATTTTATATGGAAATTTTCAGCGTTAATTCTGTCACCTTTTGAGACAAATTAACCATTCAAAACGAATGCCCAATAAACTCATTACTAATAATATTTGAGGCATTTTAGCTTGAATTCAAAGAATATATAGAGCAAATATTATTATTATCATTTTGTTTATTTATTTATTTATTTTTTTTTTTAGAAGGAGTCTCACTCTGTGGCCCAGGATGGAGTGCAGTGGGGCCACCTCAGCTCACTGCAACCTCCGCCTCCCAGGTTCAAGCAATTCCTTGCATCAGCTTCCTGAGTAGCTGGGACAACAGGTGTCTGCCACCGTGCCCAGCTAATTTTTGTATTTTTAGTAGGGACGGGATTTCACCATGTTGGCCAGGATGGTTTCGATCTCCTGACCTTGTGATCCACATGCCTCTTCCTCCCAAAGTACTGCGATTACAGGTGTGAGCCATGGTGCCCACTGTGAGCAATTATTATTGAAAGGATAAATATAAGCAATTATTATCCTTAGAGAAAACCGAACATATGGTAAAGAAATTAAGACTCCTCTAGAATTTTCTTTACTCTAACAAATCCCTTTGAAAATTGTGAATTATTTCATTTTGCATTGGGGAAAACATCGAGTTCAGCATCAGAATGTTTTTTTTGACTATGCTGTTTTTATTCAGTTTCAAGGGAAATCAACAGATATTCCAATCATTTAATGAATCATATCTTATCTATTCTTCTCTATTTAAAAACCCACATGTAGATTTCAACAGCAAAATGACCAAAAGACCAAGTTTTCTTCATTCTTCTTTGCAATTTATTATATGCATTTGTCTTAATAACACAAAGAAGCTTGTTAGAGTAAAACATTAGAATCCTGAAGTCAATCCTCATATAGATGACTTCCACAAACATGCTTCCATTATCAGAAGTAATAAAATATGAATATAATCATTTATAAAACTGACTTTATTAAATATTTTTGAAAATTTTAAATGAGTTAAATCTATTAATTTTTTATTCATTATTATATTCAAAAATATTTTTTGAAAGCCTGCTATGTGGCAGACACTATTTAATTAGCCTAGTCAATAACTGCAAAGATGCGTGCTCTAAAATAGTTTATTAGAAAGGTAAAAGAAAGATGTAATAACTGAAAATCATGGATTCTATTATTATATCCTGTGAAGGTAATTAAATAGGATTTTGTAATTAAGGGCTTCACTCAATCTTTGATGTTCAGATTTTGTTTTGTTTTGTTTAATTTTAGCTATATAAAGCACAAAAATCTTATATAATAAAATCAAGATGTGGAAATACAAGTCAACAAAATAGTGTCATTTTTATCATGTAACTCAATGACTACCAAAGATATTTACTTTCTTTGAAAAGTAACTATTCAAACTTTTTTTACACTTTTTCTCTTTCTTCCTCTTCTTATTCCTATTCTTATTCTTACCTTCTTGTTCTTCTTCTCCTTATTTTCTTCTTGTTGGTAGTTGAATAAGTGACGTGAAAATCTAGAACTTACTCAACATTTTAAAAACTGCAACGTTCTCCCGATCAGTACACAACTTAAACCCAGTCAAGAGACTACAAGTGTAAAAACACTAATCTCTTATGCACCTTCCCTGAAAGTCAATACCTTTATTTCTTCATGAGATAATTAGAAGGAGATAATTATCTTGAATTTTAGCTTTAATTCCAAGAATATGTAGAGCCATCATTATTTTATTTGTTTGTTTATTTTTTTGAGATGGAGTCTCACTCTGTGGACCAGGATGGAGTGCAGTGGTGCGATCTCAGCTCACTGCAAACTTGGCCTAGCAGATTCAAGCAATTTACCTGTTTTAAGATTCCCATTGGTCATTAAAGCCTTTGTAATCTGTTAGAAAATACAATTACATATATTGCTATGTCATCAGATCATCAGGTTCAAAGATTATACACTTATATGTCTTAAAAATAAACTGAATGTTTAATTCATTCAAGACTTCCTTTATAAAAGATTATTTCTTTTATATTAATATAAAATGATATATATATATATATGACTATATATATCAGAATCTAGATAGGAGTCAAAGAATAATATGACAAATCATTTTTTAAGTTTTTGGGTTTGGAAGTAATGGTACCTAATTGAGATGCAATGGTATTATTTATAGGTACATTCTTTAATCGATGGTAAGATGTAAAATTAGGTGTCAAAAGTTATAAGAAACTTATAATCCAATTACTACATTTCTGTGTGTTAACAAAGGAATTTCTGTATATCTGGCATTATTTGCATGTGTATTATTTAGTATAATTTGTTTTAGAATATAAAGAGTCTTACTACCCCCTCTTCATATACATAATAATTTGATTTAAACTTGAAATTTAAATTTGAAATCTAAGGTATTAGTATTGCATTATTTGAAAGTTCTTAAGTTTAGTTCTAAGTATGATTTATTAAATATATGTGATGTGTTTTATTTTCATTAATTTGATGCATTCAAATTAAAAAAGACATAAAATATAAAATTTATAACTTCCATTTAAACTGTATGAAGATTTTTAATTAACTACTTTTGTAAATGAGAATAGTCATTGTGCAAAGGCCCCTCAGAAGTGACTGTTAAATTTTACTAAGTATATGTAGAAAGCAAGCCTTAAATATCAACTTAACAGTTTCAAGATTTTACAATGTCCCATCTTAATAACTGAAGAGATTTTGAATAGACTTTCATGTAAATGATACCACCTTTCCCCATCTAAAATATGAGAGAAATAATTATGACTATCTCAACAAGTGGGATGCAAGGCTGGTTCAACATACACAAGTCTATAAACGTAATTCACCACATAAACAGAACCAAAGACAAAAACCACATGACTATCTCAATTGATGCAGAGAAGGCCTTTGACAAAATTCAACAGCCCTTTATGCAAAAAACCCTCAATAAGCTAGGTATTGACAGAACGTATCTCAAAATAATAAAAGCTTTTTACGACAAACCAACAGCCAATATCATACTGAATGGGCAAAAACTGGAAGCATTCCCCTTGAAACCTGGCACTAGACAAGGATGCCCTCTCTCACCACTCCTATTCAATATAGGACTAGAAGTTCTAACCAGAGCAATCAGGCAGGAAAAAGAAATAAAGGGTATTCAAATAGGAAAGGAGGTAGTCAAATTGTCTCTATTTGCAGACGACATGATTGTATATCTAGAAGACCTATCGTCTCAGCCCAAAATCTCCTGAAACTGATAAACAACTTCAGCAAAGTCTCAGGATAAAATCAATGTGCAAAAATCACACGCACTCCTATATACCAGTAACAGACTTAAAGAGAGCCAAATCAAGGATGAACTGTCATTCACAATTGCCACAAAGAGAATAAAATACCTAGGAATACAACTAACAAAGAAAGTAAAGAACTTCTTCAAGGAGAACTACAAGCCACTGCTCAACGAAATAAGAGAGGACACAAACAGATGGAGAAACATACCATGTTCATGGTTTGTAAGAATCAGTATCATGAAAATGGCCATACTACCCAAAGTAATTTACAGATTCAACGCTATCCCCATCAAGCTACCAATGACCTTCTTCACAGAACTGGAAAAAAACACCTTAAACTTCATATGGAACCAAAAGAGAGCCTGCACAGTCAAATCAATTCTAAGCAAAAAGAACAAAGCGGGAGGCATCACACTACTGGACTTCAAACTATACTACAAGGCTACAGTAATCAAAACAGCATGGTACTGGTACCAAAACAGAGATATAGATCAATGGAACAGAACAGAAGTCTCAGAGGCAACACAATATATCTACAACCATCTGATCTTTGACAAACCAGAAAAAAACAAGCAACGGGGAAGGGAAAGGATTCCCTGTTTAATAAAGGGTGTTGGGAAAACTGGCTAGCCATGTGCAGAAAGCAGAAACTGGACCCCTTCCTGACACCTTACACTAAAATTAATTCCAGATGGATTAAAGACTTAAACATAAGACCTAACACCATAAAAACCCTAGAAGAAAATCTAGGCAAAACCATTCAGGACATAGGTGTAGGCAAGGGCTTCATGACCAAAACACCAAAAGCACTGACAACAAAAGCCAAAATAGACAAATGGGACCTAATCAAACTCCGCTGCTCCTGCACAGCAAAAGAAACAGTCATTAGAGTGAATCGGCAACCAACAGAATGGGAAAAAATTTTTGCAGTTTACCCATCTGACAAAGGGCTGATATCCAGAATTTACAAAGAACTAAAACAGATTTACAAGAAAAAAACAAACAAGCCCATTCAAAAGTGGGCAAAGGATATGAACAGATACTTTACAAAAGAAGACATACATGAGGCCAACAAACATATGAAAAAATGCTCACCATCACTGATCATCAGAGAAATACAAATCAAAACTACATTGAGATACCACCTCACGCCAGTTAGAATGGCGATCATTAAAAAATCTGGAGACAACAGATGCTGGAGAGGATGTGGAGAAATAGGAACACTTTTACACTGTTGGTGGGAGTGTAAATTAGTTCAACCATTGTGGAAGACCGTGTGGCCATTCCTCAAGGACCTAGAAATAGAAATTCCATTTGACCCAGCAATCCCATTACTGGGTATATATCCAAAGGATTATAAATCGTCCTACTATAAGGACATGTGCACACAAATGTTCATTGCAGCACTGTTTACAATAGCAAAGACCTGGAACCAACCCAAATGCCCATCGATGATAGACTGGACAGGGAAAATGTGACACATATACACCATGGAATATTATGCAGCCACCAAAAACGATGAGTTTGTGTCTTTTGTAGGGACATGGATGAACCTGGAAACCATTATTCTCAGCAAACTGACAAGAGCAGAAGATCAAACACCGCATGTTCTCACTCATAGGCAGTTGTTGAACACTAAGAACACATGGGCACAGGGACCGGGGCACTACACACTGGGGTCAGTTGGGGGGAAATAGGGGAGGGACGGTGGGGGGTGGGGAGTAGGGGTGAGATAGCAAGGGGAGAGATGCCAGATGTAGATGATGGGGAGGAAGGCAGCAAATCACACTCCCACGTGTGTACCTATGCAACAACCTTGCATGTTCCACCTGCCTCAGCCTCCCAGAGTGCTGGGATTACAGGCGGGAGCCACTGCGCCCAACCCCAATTTCTGCTTTCTCCCATCCTTTTCTATCTGTAAAGCCAACCTCCTTTGCTCAACTCAGTGATCTCTTATCCTATTTTATGGAAGTACATGTTACCCAATTCTAGAATTGCAAATAAACACCAATTCTATATTTAAAATAATTGGTGGTAGCTTTGCCTTTTGACAGGGAAGAATACCAATTTGGTGTTGGGCTATGTATCCAATTGGAATAAGCTAAAAATACAGAGAAACAATGTACATGGTCAATACATAACATTTTCACTGACTTTAAATGGGACTTTAAAGTAACATAGACATCAGAAATCACTTTATGATACCAGTGCTAAATAATCTCACTCTGTCATCAAGGCTGGAGTGCAGTGGCATGACCACTGCTCACTGCAACCTCAGCCTCTGGATTCAAGCAATTCTCATGCCTCAGCCTCCTGAGTAGCTGGGATTATAGGCATGTGCCACCAGGCTCCACTAATTTTTTTTGTATTTTTAGTAGAGACAGAGTTTCGCCGTGTTGGCCAAGCTACTGTGAAACTTCAGACATCAACTAATCCGCCTGCCTTGGCCTCCCAAAATGTTGAGATTACAGGCGTGAGCTGCCACCCTCAGCCTGTGTTTAATTTTCTTTTGTGACTTAAGTCCCTGCCTTTAGAGAATTGACTCCTCAATTAACATTTATTATCTAGTCCCCATGATCACCCAATCTGCTTGAAGGAAAACCAAATAAAAATGCAGGTTCATGTATTTAATCAGAAAGTTAAATCTCAACATCTTTCCAGTGGATAATTCAACTTTACACTGCATTTTGAAAATAGTTTTTTTTTTTTTAATATTTTTAGCCTACAAGTGAGAATCCCACATAAAAAAGAAAATAATAGACTTCTTTCATAAAACTCCATATGGGAAGGAAGTTATAAAGATTTTTATGCTGTTTTTCACTTCAGTGGACAGGTACCTTTTCTGCTACATAGGATTAATTTGATAATGTCCTTTGTAACTAAAATAGGTGCTCAGATTACTTTAAAACATTAAATAGCATTCTTAAGGATATAATAGATGTCAAAATATTTGTTACTTGAAATGATTACTATTATTGCAGTGGGGGTCATGTGTAAATTTTAGAGTTAAATGTGTAGGGTAGATTTGAGGGCAAGAGAAAAATGTATTTGAGTGAAACCCACATACCTTCATAGAAAATAGGAGTGATTTTAGCAGTAACGTGTCACATTTGAATAAGGGTTGGTATAGAAAAAATTGTACAACGTTTGCATATTTACAGAAACTGAAGAATGTGGACTTAGACCAGAAATTTGAAAGACCTACGACCCAGATTCAATAGAGACAATTTTTTATTAAATTCACATGCTGATCCATTTGCCTTCTAATCATTCTTCAGTAACTCTAATTACTATGCCATATTATGCTAGGTTATTTCCATATGTGAATATCCTTATTAACATTTCTATTTTTTATATAAACTTTCAAAGAGAGAAACATTTTCTTCTCATACAAAGTTTACATAAAATACATTTCTAATAAATGACCAAAAAAAATTATACCTCAAAGACTCAGTTCATCCTATTGGGATTAGCAGACACAGGTACCCTGTTGGCTGTTTCTTGGAATTAGCTTGATAGTGGACACTAGTATAACAATCATTTGGTTCACTTTTAAAACATTGCTAAACCATTTTTAAGGATATGATAGATGCCAAATACTGAGTATTTGAAATGGTCACTGTTATCGCCGCTTAGGGCTACACATAAGCCATTCTCAGGAGATGAAATATGAACTTTGGAGTTGAAGAATGTACAGAGAGGTTTTCAGAAAAGAGAGAAATGTATTTGAGTTAAATTCGCATACCTTGCTCTGAGAATGAGATAAATTTTAGTAAGAATATTTTTATCCTTTTACATTCTGGATGTGGGCTAGTATAGAAACAATAGAACAAAGTATTTGCATTTGCAGAAATTGAGAATGTGGACTTAAGCTAGTGATTTC
>NW_022436954.1:14417650-14427835 GCF_009761245.1 Sapajus apella
CACGAGTGCTCTAAGATTTCTCTTATTTCAGTTATTCCATTCATGATGACATATTACCCTAGGTTTTTGTTTATTTCTTTGCCATATGTGATTGTCCAACTAACATTTTTTTTTTTTTGGTTAACTTTTAGAGAGGAAAATATTTACAACTAACACGAAGATTACACAAAATATATTTGTCATAAATGTCTAGAGAAAATTATACCTCACTGACTGAGTTCATCCTGTTGGGATTAACAGACACACTGGAGCTACAGATTATCCTCTTTCTGTTTTTTCTTGTGATTTACACTCTTACAATATTGGGGAATATCGGGATGATCCTCTTAATCAGGATCGACTCCCAACTTCACACACCCATGTATTTCTTCCTGGCTAACCTGTCCTTTGTGGACGTTTGTTACTCAACCACCATCACCCCGAAGATGCTGGCAGATTTATTGTCAGAGAAGAAAACCATCTCTTTTGCTGGCTGCTTCCTGCAGATGTACTTCTTTATCACCCTGGCAACAACCGAATGCATCCTCTTTGGGTTAATGGCCTATGACCGGTATGTGGCCATATGTCACCCGCTGCTTTACACCTTGATTATGTCCAGGACAGTCTGCCTTAAAATGGCAGCTGGGGCTTTTGCTGCAGGATTGCTGAACTCCATGGTCAACACTAGCTATGTCAGCAGCTTGCCATTCTGTGGCTCCAATGTCATCCATCACTTCTTCTGTGACAGTCCCCCACTTTTCAAGCTCTCTTGTTCTGACACACACTTGAAGGAAAGCATCTTTTCCGCTTTTGCTGGTGTGAATATGGTTGGGGCTCTGCTAGTCATCCTCTCCTCCTACTCCTATGTTCTCTTCTCCATTTTTTCTATGCATTCAGGGGAGGGAAGGCACAGGGCTTTCTCCACATGTGCCTCTCATCTGACAGCCATAATTCTGTTCTATGCCACCTCCATCTACACTTACCTGAGACCTAGTTCCAGCTACTCCCTGAATCAGGACAAAGTGGCTTCTGTGTTCTACACAGTGGTGATCCCCATGTTGAATCCTCTGATCTACAGCCTCAGGAATAAGGAAGTAAAGAAGGCTTTAGTGTATGTCATTACCAGGAAAAATATCCCTTCATTTCTGTAATTGTTTGACTAAAAATCTGATCTAAAGAGCATATTTTAGTTACTTTCAAAGTATAGCTCCTGCCTACGTTTTGTTAGAATATTTTCTCAGTAAACACATTCTGTTAACACTGAAGTATTTGTATCCCGTTAGGGATAAAGTAAATTACCAGACTGATACAAGACCATGGCATGTTGACTTTACTATTATTCTGTATATCTTTAATAGGCTTGCCAAAATAATAGTTTTAGTGAAATCTTATCCATATCCAGAAAAACAAATGAATTCTATATTTGCACACCAAAGCCACAATGATACGTGAAACTGGACATATAAAATAATTTCTATTATCCATTCATGTTTGTCTCATGCACTATTTTTGATCATTTATGATTTTGAAGGGATTGTTAAAGATTACATAGATGAGAAATTCTGTAAGTTTAGTATATATTTCTCCTTTTTATTCACTGAACTACTTCTTGTAGGAATAAAATCAAATTTCAGGACTCTAGTTTTAATAGGAATTTTAAACTCTTCGGTTTTTACCTCCCCTTCTCTCTCACACAAACACACACACACACACGTGTGCATGTGTGTATTTAAAGAATGTGTGAATCTGTGCAAAACTGTGCTATCAAGAAACTCTGATTAGTATGCATCAATTCTCCTTCCTATTCTCTTTCCAGATATCCTTCTATTGCCTTTCATTCTGCTCCAAGTTTTCTAGCCCTGTCTCTCTCTTTCTTTCCTTGAGACTAACACATATGTAGGAAGACACGTACACACATGCTCATGTGCTGCAAAGATTTTAATCATTGCATAGTTCCCAACTGATAGATTAATATTCAATTAATGAATCTGACAGATATTCTTCAAAATAAGGTCCTGGATTTTCTGTTCACAAAAGTCTTTTCTCAATTGTGATTACATATTAATCGAAAATGGCATTTGTATTAAATCTAAGCATTCATAATGTGGAGATAGACAAGGATTTGCCTTGGTAGGACTCTGGAAGAAGATGTGTGGGGGCTGTGGCTTGCTAAAGAGACAGACACTTTTATGGAAGGAAATTCTCCATGGCTCTTACTCTTGACCTTGTCAGTGAATTTGTACCTGATAGAGGTAGTGATGCTCACATCACCTGGGATGTAGGCATAGCAGACACTATGGCCAGTCACAAAATGCTGCCCAGCTCAACCATCTTATTTTCCTCAATGGTCCATGCAGGTGACTTTGTCCAGTTAGATATTCATGAATAATTCAGTGTTGTCTGAATTATTCTCCCACCTTACGAGACCACAGTGGTTACCAGACCCTGGAGCTCTGTCCACTGAATAGTTCACCCACAGTTTTCCACACCAGCTGGCCACTGTTTCAGTGTATTTTCTCCACTTCCTCTGTACTGTGTGACTTAATGGAATCACATATGGGACTAAAATATTGTGCAAGTAAATGTTTATATTTCTTCTTATGTAAAACTTAGAAACAATGTTTGGGAGATGGAGTCCAGTTATCTTGAGATTTGGAGCTTCAGACATGTTTTGAGTTGTACTCCCTGCTCTCTAATTCGACTCTCTTATACCTAATTAAACTCAAAGTCTACAAATATTTTCAAATTAGGAGCTCTTATCACTTAGTGATTTTGCTTAGTTTTTAATTCATTGAATGTGTACTTTTAATGTAAATTTTAATTATTTACCTACTTTATCAGATTTATATTTGTTAATTATTATATTTTCTTGCATATTGTTCAATGCATTTGTATTTAAAAAGTTCCAAATACTTGTATTGTGTGTAACTCAAAAGAAATTTAAAAGCACTCAGAAACCGCTATCGTATTGAACGTGGTTTTCTCATTATCTTCTTCCTTTATAAACTAACAATATCTCTTAAAACCTCTCTTATAAAGGTAATATTTTAGTCTCTTCATTATGCAATGATCTCTGCTGCATTCCAATTGAGCTTGACTCACTGCAGCCTCTGCCTCCCAAGTTCAAGTGATTCTTCTGCCTTAGCCTCCGAGTAGTTGGGACTACAGGTGCCTGCCACCACGAGTGGCTAATTTTTGTATTTTTTAGTAGAGACAGAGTTTCACCCTTTTGGCCAGGCGGGTCTCAAGCTCCTGAACTTGTGATCCGCCCACCTTAGCCTCCCAAAGTGCTGGGATTACAGGCGTGAGCCACTGCACCTGGCCCAATTTTTCTAATTTCTAGTCTTTTTAAAAAAATTTAGGTGTTTAATGTTACCACATTCTCAAAATGAACAACCATCAACCAATGTTTTGTCTCATTTAACGGATTTTGAATAATTTATTTGTTAAAATTATGCTATTAGCTACGTTGGGTCAATACCCTCATCAGTAATGAGATGAGGCCAAGTGGAAACTAGTTTTCAAAATCTGTGAATGTCCCAAAGTTGGAAAACTTAGCAAACAAGTTAGAAGGAATGAAAGCATCAAGATTCAAGGATCACATGTATCCAAATAAACAACCCCCAAATTAAATTATAGTAATAGATGGAGACCTACATTAAGGAATTACGTTAATATGAGGTGATGAATATTCCACTTACATTAGATGTGACTGTTGTGACTGTTACACAATGTGTGCATGTATTAAAATACCACATACAGCCATAAATATGTATAACTATTATATATCGGTTAGAATAATATGCATGTTACCTTGTGCAGAGGTTCTAGACAGAACAATGAAGTGAGGGAAAATAAAGTTGAAAATATTAAAGGAAAAGTTGCTCCTTTAGGTAAGTGTTATGAATGTTTACCTAAAATATCTTAGGGAAACTAAATACATAGATAAATGGAACAAAATGAAGAGTCTAAAAAAGATATATAAATCAGATAATTATATATATTACATTGTATAATATATTTATATCATATTAATAATATAGTAATAGTATATATTACCTTATAACATATGTAACATAATATATAGATAATTAGCTGATTTTTGACAAAGATCCTAGGATAGTCCATGGGGAATGAAAAGTCTTTTCAACAAACAGTGCAAGAGCAGATATCTGCATAGGACTAAAGGAACATCAAACCTGACTTCACATTAAATGCAAACATCAACTCAAAATGGATCATAGACATGAATGTAACATCTAAAGTATAGAAAGGTCTAGAATAAATCATAAAAGAAAATCTTGGGGATATAAAGATTATTATACACTTCGAAAAGAGTACTCAGAAAGCGTAATTCATAAAAATATGCATTTAAGTAAACCAACACTAACAACTCTTTTTCTTCAAAGAATACCATTAATAAAATTTTTAAAAAAGGAAACTAGAAAGTGGTAAACATATTTCCAAATATTTCTGAGTAAGGGTTTGTATACAAAATGTATAAAGAACACTTGTCATCCAATAAGAAGAAGACAATCCTGTAAAAAATAAATGAATTGATTGAACACTTCAGCCAAAAATTACTTGTAAGTATTCAATAAGCATATAAAAATATGCACACCATTTTAGTCATTAAAGACATATGAATAAAAATCAGCATGAAATACCAGAACCTACCCATGACTGTGGCAAAAGTCAAACATTCTAACAGTCAAGTTTTAACCAAGGTGTAGAAGTATTGTTACCCTCTCATACACTGTTGGTGAGAATGTAAAATGATATAAGTACTTCAAAAAACATTTTGACAATTTCCTAAAATATAAATATATTCTGTAATATGTCCCAAACATCTACTCAAAATAATTGAAAATATATATCAAATGCAAACTGTGTTTATGAGTACACATATCTACTCCATGTACAATCACCAAAACATGGAAACAACCAAAGCTCATCAGCAAATGAGTGCCTAACCAAATTATGTCATATTCATCCAGTGGAATTCTATTCTGCAATGACAATGAATAAACTATTGATATTTACATCATAGATGTCTCTTACATCTTTATGCTAAGGAAAAAACTTCACACATAAAAATGTACATTCTATTGATTATGAATTATCTTTAACTGTAGAATTCTGATCCATGGTTTCCTGGGGTTAAAAGCAAAGATGAATGATATAGAAAAATTGTAAGAAGGATTGTTTCTAGATAATGTGAATGGTCTATACCTTGATTGTGGTTTCACAAGTGAATATGTCTGTCACCACATTGAATTTTAAATACTATTAAGTGTATTTTAAACTATGTAGTTTATTTTCTGAAAATTATATCTCAGTAACATTGTTAATGTAAGAATAAGAGCATGCTAAAAATAATAATTACATTGTATTAAGATGAAAATATGCCTTTTTAAAACAAAACACATGGACAAATATCAGAAATAATTATCGTGTTGTAAATTTTAACATTTAAGCACAAATATAAATGTATTCAGGTTATAGCATAGCACTTTGCATTTGAAACTTGCCTCTAAATACAGGTTTCGCAATACAATATATGTTAATTTTAGTTTATCCATTTGCTTTCAGAGCCGTCCAGAGTTAGACAATAAATAAACTGATGCTCTATGTGATGCCTAAAATCTCAGAAAGCTACCAATTAGCCAGCTTTAACTTGAAACAGAGAGGCATGAGAGTACTAAGATATTTAAAATCTGTATTTCAGAAAAAATTGTCACAGGATTGTTGTGCAGTAATTAAGATTTTTTTTTTAATTTCCAAGAAAATGTTATAGCAAAAAAAAAAATTTCACAAGGTCAAGATTATTAAATCTTTGACTCTTTGATCTGTAAACAAATTCCAGGTCCTCAGACTTCCTTCATCATTAATTGGGATACAAAAGTTGAGCAGGGTGCAACGAGGCTATGATTGTTCAAATCTCCTTTAGATGCCACTGCAAAAGAGGTAAACAAGGTAGAATGGGACCAGATGTTTAGAAGAAAAATTAATAAAAGAATCTATTTGTGTCCAGGATAAGTGTCATTAAAATTCTACCCAGAGTACTAGTGAAATCTGTGTCTCTCCTAAGAAAAAAAAAGAGAATGCACCAGCACGTTTCACTCCAATGTCACTGTATACTGAGTATGTAGTGGAAGAAATATTTTCATTTTTTATTTATTGGTCTCTTAATCTGAAGGAGATCACCCACACCTAATACAGAGAAATGGGTAATAATTATAGATCACAAATTTTTCAGGACTGAACATTATGGCACTGGAGAAATACTTTTTATATCTGGGAGAAGTGAAATACCCTGTGATGGAATCTAATCTGCCTTGATGTTCTCCAAAACAGTTTTGTTTTTTTGACCTACAGTAATGCAGCCCCTCTGGCCCTTTCACATTTAAGTTAGATGATGTTAATAGTTTCTACAATACCATATGTGTAGAAATGACACGTCTATCATGTGTTGAGACTCTTTAGAGTGAGCCTGTTTCCTTATGCTCTGTCTGTATTTGGTTCTCAGCTCTCTGAATGCTAGTGGTCCAATAGAGAACCGAAAAGATGACCTAGGGAACAATAGGACTATTAGATGGAAGGAAATAGAGTTTTTTCGTTACTAACAACCACATTGCACTGTGACATGAATGTAAGATACTTCTTTATTTCAATAAGGCATTGATATATCTGTGGTAATGTTTCAGGTTTTAGACTTGTTCCGGTGATTATGATATTTTTTTATTGAATTATGAAATATTCAATTTATTCAATTCTCCTTTTTCATAATAGACCAGTGTACTCCAATGGAGAATGGACATTCAGCTTGTCCCAACTTGTACGTAATGGAAAGTTTCTCGAAAATAATTAGTGCAGCTTTCAATTGTAGAAGGTAATGAAGAAAGCCCCATTCGAACATACCAAATCAGTGATAATAAAGAGTACAGAGGAGCAATATAGGAAAGTCATGCTGTGGTATAGAGAAGCAGATTTAGCATGCATAAAGGAACTTGGTTTAAGAAACACACTGTCAAATAGTTACAGAATCCAAAACAAGAAGAAACAAATGTAACTTCACATAGAAATAGATTTTGTGCTCTTAATTTCATGCCTGAGAAACATCACCATACACACCAGGAAGTGGCTGAAATACCAAAAGGATGTTGAAAAGTTTCTTTGTTTCCTTCTGTTTTAAATCATCTAGTTTAAAATGTTTATTTTTGAAGTGGCTCGCATTAACAAAAACTCTTTTATTAAAGGTTCAAGGGTACACGTGAAGCTCTGTTCCACATAGGGTTTGTTGTACAGATTTCACCCAGGTATTAAGCCTAGAACCCAATAGTTATTTTCTCTGCTCCTCTCTCTCCTCCCATTCTCCATCCTCAGGTAGACCCTCCATGTGTCCATGAGTTCCCAACGCTCAGCTTGGGAACTTGTAGGTAAGAGCATGTAGTATTTGGTTTTCTGTTTCTGAGTTAGTCCGCTAAGGATAATGGCCTCCCGCTCCATCCCTGTTCCTGCAAAGGACATAGTCTTCTTTTTTAATGGCTTCATAGTATTCCACGATGTATATGTACCACATTTTCTTTATCTAGCCTACTATTAATGGACACTTAGATTGATTCCATGTCCATGCTATTGTGAATAGTACTGCAATGAATGTATGTGTGCATGTATCTTTATAATAAAATGACTTCTATTCCTTTGGGATATAGCCAGTAACGTGATCACAGGGTAGAATGGCAGTTCTGTTTTTATCTCTTTCAGGAATCACCACACTGCTTTTCACAATGGTCGAACTAATTTGCACTCCCACCAAGACTCTGTAAGTGTTGCCTTTTCTCTGCAACCTCACCAGCATCTGTTATTTTTTGACTTTTTAATAATAGTGATTCTGACTGGTGTGAGATGGTATCTATCTCATTGTGGTTTTGATTTGCATTTCTCTAATGACCACTGACTGGTGACCATTAGACCCACTCAGGGAGGGACAAGCCCACAAATGCTCCGAGGACAATGGCGGTGCAGCAGGGGCAGGGGTGCACTCACTCTGGCAGCAGTGACACCCAGGATGTACAGGCACACTCATGCTGGCAGGGAGGGGAAGGCAATATCTGCTGGCAACACACTCACTGGCAAAGCAATGCTGGTATTATTGTTGTTATAATTAGCATAAGTAATAGGATAGAGGCATACATAGGGGGTGGACACAGGGGGATGAGTGTGGGCAAAGTGGCATGAGAGGATGCAGTGCAGGGAGGGCACTGGTGGGCTGGCCTGTGCCCATAGGGGCTACTCCACTGGAGCACTCTGCTGGTCAGGCAGGGGTCCCCCAGTACAGGACCTATGATGTGGCCCCCAGGAGGTGCCTGGCTGGGGGCCAGACTGGGACCCAAGAGAGGTCAGCAAACTGAGAGGTGCTCATCTTAGAATAGCCTCATGTGGTGGGTGAGACCACCCTGCAGGATTCAGGTCCCACAGTTCCCCTAGGGCTAATGTCTCCTATGGGAGCAAGTCAAGCCTAGGAGGATGGGCATTCCTGGCCATTCTCCACTGCAGACACTTCATGCACCAAACCCTCTGGTCTCCACACTGGCTTGAGTTCTGCCCCTACCACTTCTCTAAGCATCTTTCCTTATCAGTTCAAGTGTTCCTGGTGGTCCAGGGGATTTCTTCTGCTGGAATTCTGGGGGCTCATGGAAAGAGAGGGTTGTTCCTTGTCCATTCAACTCATGCCTTTGCAGGAGTCACTGGGGGCCAGGTGCTTCCTGGTGTAAGGTAGCCCCATGCAGAATTCTCAGCTTCCTCACCCTACAGCTCAGTATCTGGGTCTTCCCTCCATTCTCTCTCAATCTTTTCCTTCTGAAGTTCTTCTAGGAGTGCACCAATCTTCCTAATGTCCCAGTCCCTTGTGGGTGATGTTCCTCTTGGCTGCATCTCGTGGGCCATCTTGGAGGTGTACATTACATTTTCAACCAGCTGGATACATTCCCCGATGCCTTAGTAGACAAAATAGTATGAAATAAATGTACAGATAGATTTTCTCAGCAGACTTAACATGTTTTAATATACAAAATGTTAACCTAGGAACCGAGGGTTTCACATCTGAAAAAGGATCTCACCATTCAATATGTTAAAGACATCAAGTATATTATGTTCATGTGATTAGACACATGATATATATTTTTTACAGGTCTAGATAATTTGTATGTGGATAAATTATGAAAATTGAAGTAAGGCAAGCAAATCCACACTAGGTATTAGGGTCCTTAAATACAATAGTTAGAAAATTTTTAACTTTTTCTTGAAAGTAATACTAGACAACTAAATGGTATTTAATTGATTCCCCTTATGAGGAGATGAAAAGGAAGATAAGCTTACTCAAAGTAGTTTTGAAAAATGAATCAGAATGATTGACAGCAGAAACAGCCTTCTAGAAATTAAACTGATACCTAAGAGAAGCTATACTCTAGGGTGAGTCTGCCTTTTCCTATTTAAGAGCAGTTGCTGTTTGAAACAAGCAAGCATATTGCGAAATCATAGTTCCTGAGAAAAAGAAGAGCTTAAAAAGTTTGTACAGACAGCTGCATGCAAATCCCTAAAGGTAAGCTATACCGTAATTAGGTTGACAGACTATTTTATTTAAGAATAGTTATAAGTTTGTGGATAGAAATTCAACTAATGAAACAGAAAAGCATGAAATTTTGATACCTTTGTCTGAAAATTACTTATTTAATATATAAATCACATAGCTCTTCAATATAAAGTTAAATAAACTTAGATGTCAGATAATGGTACAATTACATTAACAATAAAAATCATTTAAGGTAATTTTGAAAATAGTACTAATATAAATGTATAAATATTAGATAATATTTGATCACTTTTATTTATCAATGTATTAAGTCAAAAGCCTCAGCTGATGGGGTTAGAAGGGTTATAGGTGCAGCAAATTTGAGGACACAGAAAAATGAAAAAGAATTTGTTTTAGAAAGCTGGAAAACAAACATTAAGAAAATGTCTTTAATCCATCTGGAGTTAATTTTAGACATTTTCATAATGTTTGTTTTCCAGCTTTCTAAAACAAGAGCAGAAGATCAAACGCCGCATGTTCTCACTCATAGGCAGGTGTTGAACAATGAGAACACATGGACACGGCACGGGAGCACTACACACTGGGGTCAGTTGGGGGGAAATAGGGGAGGG